>NW_028251208.1:0-140286 GCF_964263255.1 Lissotriton vulgaris
TTTTGCTCGAACATTAAATGCCTCCAAATGGTATTTAATTAACTTCCCAAGCCCCTGGAAGCATGAAAATCACTTTAAACATGCTAATTTTAGCTCTAACAATGATGATCCACCTACAAATGTGAACTAACGTTCAAAAATAAAACATTTGAAAACGGACCATTTTCCACATTTCTGAAGCATGACGTAATGGGGGGGTGTTATCTCTTTTGTCGAAAATCAGCCGTTTTTGCTCGAACATTAAATGCCTCCAAATGGTATTTAATTAACTTCCCGAGCCCCTGGAAGCATGAAAATCACTTTAAACATGCTAATTTTAGCTCTAACACTGATGATCCACCTACAAATGTGAACTGACGTTCAAAAATAAAACATTTGAAAACGGACCATTTTCCACATTTCTGAAGCATGACGTAATGGGGGGGTGTTATCTCTTTTGTCGAAAATCAGCCGTTTTTGCTCGAACATTAAATGCCTCCAAATGGTATTTAATTAACTTCCCGAGCCCCTGGAAGCATGAAAATCACTTTAAACATGCTAATTTTAGCTCTAACACTGATGATCCACCTACAAATGTGAACTGACGTTCAAAAATAAAACATTTGAAAACGGACCATTTTCCACATTTCTGAAGCATGACGTAATGGGGGGGTGTTATCTCTTTTGTCGAAAATCAGCCGTTTTTGCTCGAACATTAAATGCCTCCAAATGGTATTTAATTAACTTCCCGGGGTGAAGAAACCCTTTTTGAGAACTCAGAGTGAGTAAATTGGCCATTTTCATGCACTTTTAACCATTCCATAAATCTTGTGTTTTGGGCCCCTGGAAGCATGAAAATCACTTTAAACATGCTAATTTTAGCTCTAACACTGATGATCCACCTACAAATGTGAACTGACGTTCAAAAATAAAACATTTGAAAACGGACCATTTTCCACATTTCTGAAGCATGACGTAATGGGGGGGTGTTATCTCTTTTGTCGAAAATCAGCCGTTTTTGATCGAACATTAAATGCCTCCAAATGGTATTTAATTAACTTCCCGGGGTGAAGAAACCCTTTTTGAGAACTCAGAGTGAGTAAATTGGCCATTTTCATGCACTTTTAACCATTCCATAAATCTTGTGTTTTGGGCCCCTGGAAGCATGAAAATCACTTTAAACATGCTAATTTTAGCTCTAACACTGATGATCCACCTACAAATGTGAACTGACGTTCAAAAATAAAACATTTGAAAACGGACCATTTTCCACATTTCTGAAGCATGACGTAATGGGGGGGTGTTATCTCTTTTGTCGAAAATCAGCCGTTTTTGCTCGAACATTAAATGCCTCCAAATGGTATTTAATTAACTTCCCGGGGTGAAGAAACCCTTTTTGAGAACTCAGAGTGAGTAAATTGGCCATTTTCATGCACTTTTAACCATTCCATAAATCTTGTGTTTTGGGCCCCTGGAAGCATGAAAATCACTTTAAACATGCTAATTTTAGCTCTAACACTGATGATCCACCTACAAATGTGAACTGACGTTCAAAAATAAAACATTTGAAAACGGACCATTTTCCACATTTCTGAAGTATGACGTAATGGGGGGGTGTTATCTCTTTTGTCAAAAATCAGCCGTTTTTGCTCGAACATTAAATGCCTCCAAATGGTATTTAATTAACTTCCCGAGCCCCTGGAAGCATGAAAATCACTTTAAACATGCTAATTTTAGCTCTAACACTGATGATCCACCTACAAATGTGAACTGACGTTCAAAAATAAAACATTTGAAAACTGACCATTTTCCACATTTCTGAAGCATGACGTAATGGGGGGGTGTTATCTCTTTTGTCGAAAATCAGCCGTTTTTGCTCGAACATTAAATGCCTCCAAATGGTATTTAATTAACTTCCCGAGCCCCTGGAAGCATGAAAATCACTTTAAACATGCTAATTTTAGCTCTAACACTGATGATCCACCTACAAATGTGAACTGACGTTCAAAAATAAAACATTTGAAAACGGACCATTTTCCACATTTCTGAAGCATGACGTAATGGGGGGGTGTTATCTCTTTTGTCGAAAATCAGCCGTTTTTGCTCTAACATTAAATGCCTCCAAATGGTATTTAATTAACTTCCCGGGGTGAAGAAACTCTTTTTGAGAACTCAGAGTGAGTAAATTGGCCATTTTCATGCACTTTTAACCATTCCATAAATCTTGTGTTTTGGGCCCCAAGAAGCATGAAAATCACTTTAAACATGCTAATTTTAGCTCTAACACTGATGATCCACCTACAAATGTGAACTGACGTTCAAAAATAAAACATTTGAAAACGGACCATTTTCCACATTTCTGAAGCATGACGTAATGGGGGGGTGTTATCTCTTTTGTCGAAAATCAGCCGTTTTTGCTCTAACATTAAATGCCTCCAAATGGTATTTAATTAACTTCCCGGGGTGAAGAAACCCTTTTTGAGAACTCAGAGTGAGTAAATTGGCCATTTTCATGCACTTTTAACCATTCCATAAATCTTGTGTTTTGGGCCCCTGGAAGCATGAAAATCACTTTAAACATGCTAATTTTAGCTCTAACACTGATGATCCACCTACAAATGTGAACTGACGTTCAAAAATAAAACATTTGAAAACGGACCATTTTCCACATTTCTGAAGCATGACGTAATGGGGGGGTGTTATCTCTTTTGTCGAAAATCAGCTGTTTTTGCTCGAACATTAAATGCCTCCAAATGGTATTTAATTAACTTCCCGGGGTGAAGAAACCCTTTTTGAGAACTCAGAGTGAGTAAATTGGCCATTTTCATGCACTTTTAACCATTCCATAAATCTTGTGTTTTGGGCCCCAAGAAGCATGAAAATCACTTTAAACATGCTAATTTTAGCTCTAACACTGATGATCCACCTACAAATGTGAACTGACGTTCAAAAATAAAACATTTGAAAACGGACCATTTTCCACATTTCTGAAGCATGACGTAATGGGGGGGTGTTATCTCTTTTGTCGAAAATCAGCCGTTTTTGCTCGAACATTAAATGCCTCCAAATGGTATTTAATTAACTTCCCGGGGTGAAGAAACCCTTTTTGAGAACTCAGATTGAGTAAATTGGCCATTTTCATGCACTTTTAACCATTCCATAAATCTTGTGTTTTGGGCCCCTTGAAGCATGAAAATCACTTTAAACATGCTAATTTTAGCTCTAACACTGATGATCCACCTACAAATGTGAACTGACGTTCAAAAATAAAACATTTGAAAACGGACCATTTTCCACATTTCTGAAGCATGACGTAATGGGGGGGTGTTATCTCTTTTGTCGAAAATCAGCCGTTTTTGCTCGAACATTAAATGCCTCCAAATGGTATTTAATTAACTTCCCGAGCCCCTGGAAGCATGAAAATCACTTTAAACATGCTAATTTTAGCTCTAACACTTATGATCCACCTACAAATGTGAACTGACGTTCAAAAATAAAACATTTGAAAACGGACCATTTTCCACATTTCTGAAGCATGACGTAATGGGGGGGTGTTATCTCTTTTGTCGAAAATCAGCCGTTTTTGCTCGAACATTAAATGCCTCCAAATGGTATTTAATTAACTTCCCGAGCCCCTGGAAGCATGAAAATCACTTTAAACATGCTAATTTTAGCCCTAACACTGATGATCCACCTACAAATGTGAACTGACGTTCAAAAATAAAACATTTGAAAACGGACCATTTTCCACATTTCTGAAGCATGACGTAATGGGGGGGTGTTATCTCTTTTGTCGAAAATCAGCCGTTTTTGCTCGAACATTAAATGCCTCCAAATGGTATTTAATTAACTTCCCGAGCCCCTGGAAGCATGAAAATCACTTTAAACATGCTAATTTTAGCTCTAACACTGATGATCCACCTACAAATGTGAACTGACGTTCAAAAATAAAACATTTGAAAACGGACCATTTTCCACATTTCTGAAGCATGACGTAATGGGGGGGTGTTATCTCTTTTGTCGAAAATCAGCCGTTTTTGCTCGAACATTAAATGCCTCCAAATGGTATTTAATTAACTTCCCGGGGTGAAGAAACCCTTTTTGAGAACTCAGAGTGAGTAAATTGGCCATTTTCATGCACTTTTAACCATTCCATAAATCTTGTGTTTTGGGCCCCTGGAAGCATGAAAATCACTTTAAACATGCTAATTTTAGCTCTAACACTGATGATCCACCTACAAATGTGAACTGACGTTCAAAAATAAAACATTTGAAAACGGACCATTTTCCACATTTCTGAAGCATGACGTAATGGGGGGGTGTTATCTCTTTTGTCGAAAATCAGCCGTTTTTGCTCGAACATTAAATGCCTCCAAATGGTATTTAATTAACTTCCCGAGCCCCTGGAAGCATGAAAATCACTTTAAACATGCTAATTTTAGCTCTAACACTGATGATCCACCTACAAATGTGAACTGACGTTCAAAAATAAAACATTTGAAAACGGACCATTTTCCACATTTCTGAAGCATGACGTAATGGGGGGGTGTTATCTCTTTTGTCGAAAATCAGCCGTTTTTGCTCGAACATTAAATGCCTCCAAATGGTATTTAATTAACTTCCCGAGCCCCTGGAAGCATGAAAATCACTTTAAACATGCTAATTTTAGCTCTAACACTGATGATCCACCTACAAATGTGAACTGACGTTCAAAAATAAAACATTTGAAAACGGACCATTTTCCACATTTCTGAAGCATGACGTAATGGGGGGGTGTTATCTCTTTTGTCGAAAATCAGCCGTTTTTGCTCTAACATTAAATGCCTCCAAATGGTATTTAATTAACTTCCCGGGGTGAAGAAACCCTTTTTGAGAACTCAGAGTGAGTAAATTGGCCATTTTCATGCACTTTTAACCATTCCATAAATCTTGTGTTTTGGGCCCCAAGAAGCATGAAAATCACTTTAAACATGCTAATTTTAGCTCTAACACTGATGATCCACCTACAAATGTGAACTGACGTTCAAAAATAAAACATTTGAAAACGGACCATTTTCCACATTTCTGAAGCATGACGTAATGGGGGGGTGTTATCTCTTTTGTCGAAAATCAGCCGTTTTTGCTCGAACATTAAATGCCTCCAAATGGTATTTAATTAACTTCCCGGGGTGAAGAAACCCTTTTTGAGAACTCAGAGTGAGTAAATTGGCCATTTTCATGCACTTTTAACCATTCCATAAATCTTGTGTTTTGGGCCCCAAGAAGCATGAAAATCACTTTAAACATGCTAATTTTAGCTCTAACACTGATGATCCACCTACAAATGTGAACTGACGTTCAAAAATAAAACATTTGAAAACGGACCATTTTCCACATTTCTGAAGCATGACGTAATGGGGGGGTGTTATCTCTTTTGTCGAAAATCAGCCGTTTTTGCTCGAACATTAAATGCCTCCAAATGGTATTTAATTAACTTCCCGGGGTGAAGAAACCCTTTTTGAGAACTCAGAGTGAGTAAATTGGCCATTTTCATGCACTTTTAACCATTCCATAAATCTTGTGTTTTGGGCCCCTGGAAGCATGAAAATCACTTTAAACATGCTAATTTTAGCTCTAACACTGATGATCCACCTACAAATGTGAACTGACGTTCAAAAATAAAACATTTGAAAACGGACCATTTTCCACATTTCTGAAGCATGACGTAATGGGGGGGTGTTATCTCTTTTGTCGAAAATCAGCCGTTTTTGCTCGAACATTAAATGCCTCCAAATGGTATTTAATTAACTTCCCGGGGTGAAGAAACCCTTTTTGAGAACTCAGAGTGAGTAAATTGGCCATTTTCATGCACTTTTAACCATTCCATAAATCTTGTGTTTTGGGCCCCTGGAAGCATGAAAATCACTTTAAACATGCTAATTTTAGCTCTAACACTGATGATCCACCTACAAATGTGAACTGACGTTCAAAAATAAAACATTTGAAAACGGACCATTTTCCACATTTCTGAAGCATGACGTAATGGGGGGGTGTTATCTCTTTTGTCGAAAATCAGCCGTTTTTGCTCGAACATTAAATGCCTCCAAATGGTATTTAATTAACTTCCCGGGGTGAAGAAACCCTTTTTGAGAACTCAGAGTGAGTAAATTGGCCATTTTCATGCACTTTTAACCATTCCATAAATCTTGTGTTTTGGGCCCCTGGAAGCATGAAAATCACTTTAAACATGCTAATTTTAGCTCTAACACTGATGATCCACCTACAAATGTGAACTGACGTTCAAAAATAAAACATTTGAAAACGGACCATTTTCCACATTTCTGAAGCATGACGTAATGGGGGGGTGTTATCTCTTTTGTCGAAAATCAGCCGTTTTTGCTCGAACATTAAATGCCTCCAAATGGTATTTAATTAACTTCCCGAGCCCCTGGAAGCATGAAAATCACTTTAAACATGCTAATTTTAGCTCTAACACTGATGATCCACCTACAAATGTGAACTGACGTTCAAAAATAAAACATTTGAAAACGGACCATTTTCCACATTTCTGAAGCATGACGTAATGGGGGGGTGTTATCTCTTTTGTCGAAAATCAGCCGTTTTTGCTCGAACATTAAATGCCTCCAAATGGTATTTAATTAACTTCCCGAGCCCCTGGAAGCATGAAAATCACTTTAAACATGCTAATTTTAGCTCTAACACTGATGATCCACCTACAAATGTGAACTGACGTTCAAAAATAAAACATTTGAAAACGGACCATTTTCCACATTTCTGAAGCATGACGTAATGGGGGGGTGTTATCTCTTTTGTCGAAAATCAGCCGTTTTTGCTCTAACATTAAATGCCTCCAAATGGTATTTAATTAACTTCCCGGGGTGAAGAAACCCTTTTTGAGAACTCAGAGTGAGTAAATTGGCCATTTTCATGCACTTTTAACCATTCCATAAATCTTGTGTTTTGGGCCCCAAGAAGCATGAAAATCACTTTAAACATGCTAATTTTAGCTCTAACACTGATGATCCACCTACAAATGTGAACTGACGTTCAAAAATAAAACATTTGAAAACGGACCATTTTCCACATTTCTGAAGCATGACGTAATGGGGGGGTGTTATCTCTTTTGTCGAAAATCAGCCGTTTTTGCTCGAACATTAAATGCCTCCAAATGGTATTTAATTAACTTCCCGGGGTGAAGAAACCCTTTTTGAGAACTCAGAGTGAGTAAATTGGCCATTTTCATGCACTTTTAACCATTCCATAAATCTTGTGTTTTGGGCCCCAAGAAGCATGAAAATCACTTTAAACATGCTAATTTTAGCTCTAACACTGATGATCCACCTACAAATGTGAACTGACGTTCAAAAATAAAACATTTGAAAACGGACCATTTTCCACATTTCTGAAGCATGACGTAATGGGGGGGTGTTATCTCTTTTGTCGAAAATCAGCCGTTTTTGCTCGAACATTAAATGCCTCCAAATGGTATTTAATTAACTTCCCGGGGTGAAGAAACCCTTTTTGAGAACTCAGAGTGAGTAAATTGGCCATTTTCATGCACTTTTAACCATTCCATAAATCTTGTGTTTTGGGCCCCAAGAAGCATGAAAATCACTTTAAACATGCTAATTTTAGCTCTAACACTGATGATCCACCTACAAATGTGAACTGACGTTCAAAAATAAAACATTTGAAAACGGACCATTTTCCACATTTCTGAAGCATGACGTAATGGGGGGGTGTTATCTCTTTTGTCGAAAATCAGCCGTTTTTGCTCGAACATTAAATGCCTCCAAATGGTATTTAATTAACTTCCCGGAGTGAAGAAACCCTTTTTGAGAACTCAGAGTGAGTAAATTGGCCATTTTCATGCACTTTTAACCATTCCATAAATCTTGTGTTTTGGGCCCCTGGAAGCATGAAAATCACTTTAAACATGCTAATTTTAGCTCTAACACTGATGATCCACCTACAAATGTGAACTGACGTTCAAAAATAAAACATTTGAAAACGGACCATTTTCCACATTTCTGAAGCATGACGTAATGGGGGGGTGTTAGCTCTTTTGTCGAAAATCAGCCGTTTTTGCTCGAACATTAAATGCCTCCAAATGGTATTTAATTAACTTCCCGGGGTGAAGAAACCCTTTTTGAGAACTCAGAGTGAGTAAATTGGCCATTTTCATGCACTTTTAACCATTCCATAAATCTTGTGTTTTGGCCCCTGGAAGCATGAAAATCACTTTAAACATGCTAATTTTAGCTCTAACACTGATGATCCACCTACAAATGTGAACTGACGTTCAAAAATAAAACATTTGAAAACGGACCATTTTCCACATTTCTGAAGCATGACGTAATGGGGGGGTGTTATCTCTTTTGTCGAAAATCAGCCGTTTTTGCTCGAACATTAAATGCCTCCAAATGGTATTTAATTAACTTCCCGGGGTGAAGAAACCCTTTTTGAGAACTCAGAGTGAGTAAATTGGCCATTTTCATGCACTTTTAACCATTCCATAAATCTTGTGTTTTGGGCCCCTGGAAGCATGAAAATCACTTTAAACATGCTAATTTTAGCTCTAACACTGATGATCCACCTACAAATGTGAACTGACGTTCAAAAATAAAACATTTGAAAACGGACCATTTTCCACATTTCTGAAGCATGACGTAATGGGGGGGTGTTATCTCTTTTGTCGAAAATCAGCCGTTTTTGCTCGAACATTAAATGCCTCCAAATGGTATTTAATTAACTTCCCGAGCCCCTGGAAGCATGAAAATCACTTTAAACATGCTAATTTTAGCTCTAACACTGATGATCCACCTACAAATGTGAACTGACGTTCAAAAATAAAACATTTGAAAACGGACCATTTTCCACATTTCTGAAGCATGACGTAATGGGGGGGTGTTATCTCTTTTGTCGAAAATCAGCCGTTTTTGCTCGAACATTAAATGCCTCCAAATGGTATTTAATTAACTTCCCGAGCCCCTGGAAGCATGAAAATCACTTTAAACATGCTAATTTTAGCTCTAACACTGATGATCCACCTACAAATGTGAACTGACGTTCAAAAATAAAACATTTGAAAACGGACCATTTTCCACATTTCTGAAGCATGACGTAATGGGGGGGTGTTATCTCTTTTGTCGAAAATCAGCCGTTTTTGCTCTAACATTAAATGCCTCCAAATGGTATTTAATTAACTTCCCGGGGTGAAGAAACCCTTTTTGAGAACTCAGAGTGAGTAAATTGGCCATTTTCATGCACTTTTAACCATTCCATAAATCTTGTGTTTTGGGCCCCAAGAAGCATGAAAATCACTTTAAACATGCTAATTTTAGCTCTAACACTGATGATCCACCTACAAATGTGAACTGACGTTCAAAAATAAAACATTTGAAAACGGACCATTTTCCACATTTCTGAAGCATGACGTAATGGGGGGGTGTTATCTCTTTTGTCGAAAATCAGCCGTTTTTGCTCTAACATTAAATGCCTCCAAATGGTATTTAATTAACTTCCCGGGGTGAAGAAACCCTTTTTGAGAACTCAGAGTGAGTAAATTGGCCATTTTCATGCACTTTTAACCATTCCATAAATCTTGTGTTTTGGGCCCCTGGAAGCATGAAAATCACTTTAAACATGCTAATTTTAGCTCTAACACTGATGATCCACCTACAAATGTGAACTGACGTTCAAAAATAAAACATTTGAAAACGGACCATTTTCCACATTTCTGAAGCATGACGTAATGGGGGGGTGTTATCTCTTTTGTCGAAAATCAGCCGTTTTTGCTCGAACATTAAATGCCTCCAAATGGTATTTAATTAACTTCCCGAGCCCCTGGAAGCATGAAAATCACTTTAAACATGCTAATTTTAGCTCTAACACTGATGATCCACCTACAAATGTGAACTGACGTTCAAAAATAAAACATTTGAAAACGGACCATTTTCCACATTTCTGAAGCATGACGTAATGGGGGGGTGTTATCTCTTTTGTCGAAAATCAGCCGTTTTTGCTCGAACATTAAATGCCTCCAAATGGTATTTAATTAACTTCCCGAGCCCCTGGAAGCATGAAAATCACTTTAAACATGCTAATTTTAGCTCTAACACTGATGATCCACCTACAAATGTGAACTGACGTTCAAAAATAAAACATTTGAAAACGGACCATTTTCCACATTTCTGAAGCATGACGTAATGGGGGGGTGTTATCTCTTTTGTCGAAAATCAGCCGTTTTTGCTCTAACATTAAATGCCTCCAAATGGTATTTAATTAACTTCCCGGGGTGAAGAAACCCTTTTTGAGAACTCAGAGTGAGTAAATTGGCCATTTTCATGCACTTTTAACCATTCCATAAATCTTGTGTTTTGGGCCCCAAGAAGCATGAAAATCACTTTAAACATGCTAATTTTAGCTCTAACACTGATGAACCACCTACAAATGTGAACTGACGTTCAAAAATAAAACATTTGAAAACGGACCATTTTCCACATTTCTGAAGCATGACGTAATGGGGGGGTGTTATCTCTTTTGTCGAAAATCAGCCGTTTTTGCTCGAACATTAAATGCCTCCAAATGGTATTTAATTAACTTCCCGAGCCCCTGGAAGCATGAAAATCACTTGAAACATGCTAATTTTAGCTCTAACACTGATGATCCACCTACAAATGTGAACTGACGTTCAAAAATAAAACATTTGAAAACGGACCATTTTCCACATTTCTGAAGCATGACGTAATGGGGGGGTGTTATCTCTTTTGTCGAAAATCAGCCGTTTTTGCTCGAACATTAAATGCCTCCAAATGGTATTTAATTAACTTCCCGGGGTGAAGAAACCCTTTTTGAGAACTCAGAGTGAGTAAATTGGCCATTTTCATGCACTTTTAACCATTCCATAAATCTTGTGTTTTGGGCCCCTGGAAGCATGAAAATCACTTTAAACATGCTAATTTTAGCTCTAACACTGATGATCCACCTACAAATGTGAACTGACGTTCAAAAATAAAACATTTGAAAACGGACCATTTTCCACATTTCTGAAGCATGACGTAATGGGGGGGTGTTATCTCTTTTGTCGAAAATCAGCCGTTTTTGCTCGAACATTAAATGCCTCCAAATGGTATTTAATTAACTTCCCGGGGTGAAGAAACCCTTTTTGAGAACTCAGAGTGAGTAAATTGGCCATTTTTATGCACTTTTAACCATTCCATAAATCTTGTGTTTTGGGCCCCTGGAAGCATGAAAATCACTTTAAACATGCTAATTTTAGCTCTAACACTGATGATCCACCTACAAATGTGAACTGACGTTCAAAAATAAAACATTTGAAAACAGACCATTTTCCACATTTCTGAAGCATGACGTAATGGGGGGGTGTTATCTCTTTTGTCGAAAATCAGCCGTTTTTGCTCGAACATTAAATGCCTCCAAATGGTATTTAATTAACTTCCCGGGGTGAAGAAACCCTTTTTGAGAACTCAGAGTGAGTAAATTGGCCATTTTCATGCACTTTTAACCATTCCATAAATCTTGTGTTTTGGGCCCCTGGAAGCATGAAAATCACTTTAAACATGCTAATTTTAGCTCTAACACTGATGATCCACCTACAAATGTGAACTGACGTTCAAAAATAAAACATTTGAAAACGGACCATTTTCCACATTTCTGAAGCATGACGTAATGGGGGGGTGTTATCTCTTTTGTCGAAAATCAGCCGTTTTTGCTCGAACATTAACTGCCTCCAAATGGTATTTAATTAACTTCCCGGGGTGAAGAAACCCTTTTTGAGAACTCAGAGTGAGTAAATTGGCCATTTTTATGCACTTTTAACCATTCCATAAATCTTGTGTTTTGGGCCCCTGGAAGCATGAAAATCACTTTAAACATGCTAATTTTAGCTCTAACACTGATGATCCACCTACAAATGTGAACTGACGTTCAAAAATAAAACATTTGAAAACAGACCATTTTCCACATTTCTGAAGCATGACGTAATGGGGGGGTGTTATCTCTTTTGTCGAAAATCAGCCGTTTTTGCTCGAACATTAAATGCCTCCAAATGGTATTTAATTAACTTCCCGAGCCCCTGGAAGCATGAAAATCACTTGAAACATGCTAATTTTAGCTCTAACACTGATGATCCACCTACAAATGTGAACTGACGTTCAAAAATAAAACATTTGAAAACGGACCATTTTCCACATTTCTGAAGCATGACGTAATGGGGGGGTGTTATCTCTTTTGTCGAAAATCAGCCGTTTTTGCTCGAACATTAAATGCCTCCAAATGGTATTTAATTAACTTCCCGGGGTGAAGAAACCCTTTTTGAGAACTCAGAGTGAGTAAATTGGCCATTTTCATGCACTTTTAACCATTCCATAAATCTTGTGTTTTGGGCCCCTGGAAGCATGAAAATCACTTTAAACATGCTAATTTTAGCTCTAACACTGATGATCCACCTACAAATGTGAACTGACGTTCAAAAATAAAACATTTGAAAACGGACCATTTTCCACATTTCTGAAGCATGACGTAATGGGGGGGTGTTATCTCTTTTGTCGAAAATCAGCCGTTTTTGCTCGAACATTAAATGCCTCCAAATGGTATTTAATTAACTTCCCGGGGTGAAGAAACCCTTTTTGAGAACTCAGAGTGAGTAAATTGGCCATTTTTATGCACTTTTAACCATTCCATAAATCTTGTGTTTTGGGCCCCTGGAAGCATGAAAATCACTTTAAACATGCTAATTTTAGCTCTAACACTGATGATCCACCTACAAATGTGAACTGACGTTCAAAAATAAAACATTTGAAAACAGACCATTTTCCACATTTCTGAAGCATGACGTAATGGGGGGGTGTTATCTCTTTTGTCGAAAATCAGCCGTTTTTGCTCGAACATTAAATGCCTCCAAATGGTATTTAATTAACTTCCCGGGGTGAAGAAACCCTTTTTGAGAACTCAGAGTGAGTAAATTGGCCATTTTCATGCACTTTTAACCATTCCATAAATCTTGTGTTTTGGGCCCCTGGAAGCATGAAAATCACTTTAAACATGCTAATTTTAGCTCTAACACTGATGATCCACCTACAAATGTGAACTGACGTTCAAAAATAAAACATTTGAAAACGGACCATTTTCCACATTTCTGAAGCATGACGTAATGGGGGGGTGTTATCTCTTTTGTCGAAAATCAGCCGTTTTTGCTCGAACATTAAATGCCTCCAAATGGTATTTAATTAACTTCCCGAGCCCCTGGAAGCATGAAAATCACTTTAAACATGCTAATTTTAGCTCTAACACTGATGATCCACCTACAAATGTGAACTGACGTTCAAAAATAAAACATTTGAAAACGGACCATTTTCCACATTTCTGAAGCATGACGTAATGGGGGGGTGTTATCTCTTTTGTCGAAAATCAGCCGTTTTTGCTCTAACATTAAATGCCTCCAAATGGTATTTAATTAACTTCCCGGGGTGAAGAAACCCTTTTTGAGAACTCAGAGTGAGTAAATTGGCCATTTTCATGCACTTTTAACCATTCCATAAATCTTGTGTTTTGGGCCCCAAGAAGCATGAAAATCACTTTAAACATGCTAATTTTAGCTCTAACACTGTTGAACCACCTACAAATGTGAACTGACGTTCAAAAATAAAACATTTGAAAACGGACCATTTTCCACATTTCTGAAGCATGACGTAATGGGGGGGTGTTATCTCTTTTGTCGAAAATCAGCCGTTTTTGCTCGAACATTAAATGCCTCCAAATGGTATTTAATTAACTTCCCGGGGTGAAGGAACCCTTTTTGAGAACTCAGAGTGAGTAAATTGGCCATTTTCATGCACTTTTAACCATTCCATAAATCTTGTGTTTTGGGCCCCAAGAAGCATGAAAATCACTTTAAACATGCTAATTTTAGCTCTAACACTGATGATCCACCTACAAATGTGAACTGACGTTCAAAAATAAAACATTTGAAAACGGACCATTTTCCACATTTCTGAAGCATGACGTAATGGGGGGGTGTTATCTCTTTTGTCGAAAATCAGCCGTTTTTGCTCGAACATTAAATGCCTCCAAATGGTATTTAATTAACTTCCCGAGCCCCTGGAAGCATGAAAATCACTTTAAACATGCTAATTTTAGCTCTAACACTGATGATCCACCTACAAATGTGAACTGACGTTCAAAAATAAAACATTTGAAAACGGACCATTTTCCACATTTCTGAAGCATGACGTAATGGGGGGGTGTTATCTCTTTTGTCGAAAATCAGCCGTTTTTGCTCTAACATTAAATGCCTCCAAATGGTATTTAATTAACTTCCCGGGGTGAAGAAACCCTTTTTGAGAACTCAGAGTGAGTAAATTGGCCATTTTCATGCACTTTTAACCATTCCATAAATCTTGTGTTTTGGGCCCCAAGAAGCATGAAAATCACTTTAAACATGCTAATTTTAGCTCTAACACTGATGAACCACCTACAAATGTGAACTGACGTTCAAAAATAAAACATTTGAAAACGGACCATTTTCCACATTTCTGAAGCATGACGTAATGGGGGGGTGTTATCTCTTTTGTCGAAAATCAGCCGTTTTTGCTCGAACATTAAATGCCTCCAAATGGTATTTAATTAACTTCCCGAGCCCCTGGAAGCATGAAAATCACTTGAAACATGCTAATTTTAGCTCTAACACTGATGATCCACCTACAAATGTGAACTGACGTTCAAAAATAAAACATTTGAAAACGGACCATTTTCCACATTTCTGAAGCATGACGTAATGGGGGGGTGTTATCTCTTTTGTCGAAAATCAGCCGTTTTTGCTCGAACATTAAATGCCTCCAAATGGTATTTAATTAACTTCCCGGGGTGAAGAAACCCTTTTTGAGAACTCAGAGTGAGTAAATTGGCCATTTTCATGCACTTTTAACCATTCCATAAATCTTGTGTTTTGGGCCCCTGGAAGCATGAAAATCACTTTAAACATGCTAATTTTAGCTCTAACACTGATGATCCACCTACAAATGTGAACTGACGTTCAAAAATAAAACATTTGAAAACGGACCATTTTCCACATTTCTGAAGTATGACGTAATGGGGGGGTGTTATCTCTTTTGTCAAAAATCAGCCCAAAAAATCAGCCGTTTTGCTCGAACATTAAATGCCTCCAAATGGTATTTAATTAACTTCCCGAGCCCCTGGAAGCATGAAAATCACTTTAAACATGCTAATTTTAGCTCTAACACTGATGATCCACCTACAAATGTGAACTGACGTTCAAAAATAAAACATTTGAAAACTGACCATTTTCCACATTTCTGAAGCATGACGTAATGGGGGGTGTTATCTCTTTTGTCGAAAATCAGCCGTTTTTGCTCGAACATTAAATGCCTCCAAATGGTATTTAATTAACTTCCCGAGCCCCTGGAAGCATGAAAATCACTTTAAACATGCTAATTTTAGCTCTAACACTGATGATCCACCTACAAATGTGAACTGACGTTCAAAAATAAAACATTTGAAAACGGACCATTTTCCACATTTCTGAAGCATGACGTAATGGGGGGGTGTTATCTCTTTTGTCGAAAATCAGCCGTTTTTGCTCTAACATTAAATGCCTCCAAATGGTATTTAATTAACTTCCCGGGGTGAAGAAACTCTTTTTGAGAACTCAGAGTGAGTAATTGGCCATTTTCATGCACTTTTAACCATTCATAAATCTTGTGTTTTGGGCCCCAAGAAGCATGAAAATCACTTTAAACATGCTAATTTTAGCTCTAACACTGATGATCCACCTACAAATGTGAACTGACGTTCAAAAATAAAACATTTGAAAACGGACCATTTTCCACATTTCTGAAGCATGACGTAATGGGGGGGTGTTATCTCTTTTGTCGAAAATCAGCCGTTTTTGCTCTAACATTAAATGCCTCCAAATGGTATTTAATTAACTTCCCGGGGTGAAGAAACCCTTTTTGAGAACTCAGAGTGAGTAAATTGGCCATTTTCATGCACTTTTAACCATTCCATAAATCTTGTGTTTTGGGCCCCTGGAAGCATGAAAATCACTTTAAACATGCTAATTTTAGCTCTAACACTGATGATCCACCTACAAATGTGAACTGACGTTCAAAAATTAAACATTTGAAAACGGACCATTTTCCACATTTCTGAAGCATGACGTAATGGGGGGGTGTTATCTCTTTTGTCGAAAATCAGCTGTTTTTGCTCGAACATTAAATGCCTCCAAATGGTATTTAATTAACTTCCCGGGGTGAAGAAACCCTTTTTGAGAACTCAGAGTGAGTAAATTGGCCATTTTCATGCACTTTTAACCATTCATAAATCTTGTGTTTTGGGCCCCTGGAAGCATGAAAATCACTTTAAACATGCTAATTTTAGCTCTAACACTGATGATCCACCTACAAATGTGAACTGACGTTCAAAATAAAACATTTGAAAACGGACCATTTTCCACATTTCTGAAGCATGACGTAATGGGGGGGTGTTATCTCTTTTGTCGAAAATCAGCCGTTTTTGCTCGAACATTAAATGCCTCCAAATGGTATTTAATTAACTTCCCGAGCCCCTGGAAGCATGAAAATCACTTTAAACATGCTAATTTTAGCTCTAACACTGATGATCCACCTACAAATGTGAACTGACGTTCAAAAATAAAACATTTGAAAACGGACCATTTTCCACATTTCTGAAGCATGACGTAATGGGGGGTGTTATCTCTTTTGTCGAAAATCAGCCGTTTTTGCTCGAACATTAAATGCCTCCAAATGGTATTTAATTAACTTCCCGAGCCCCTGGAAGCATGAAAATCACTTTAAACATGCTAATTTTAGCTCTAACACTGATGATCCACCTACAAATGTGAACTGACGTTCAAAAATAAAACATTTGAAAACGGACCATTTTCCACATTTCTGAAGCATGACGTAATGGGGGGGTGTTATCTCTTTTGTCGAAAATCAGCCGTTTTTGCTCTAACATTAAATGCCTCCAAATGGTATTTAATTAACTTCCCGGGGTGAAGAAACCCTTTTTGAGAACTCAGAGTGAGTAAATTGGCCATTTTCATGCACTTTTAACCATTCCATAAATCTTGTGTTTTGGGCCCCAAGAAGCATGAAAATCACTTTAAACATGCTAATTTTAGCTCTAACACTGATGATCCACCTACAAATGTGAACTGACGTTCAAAAATAAAACATTTGAAAACGGACCATTTTCCACATTTCTGAAGCATGACGTAATGGGGGGGTGTTATCTCTTTTGTCGAAAATCAGCCGTTTTTGCTCGAACATTAAATGCCTCCAAATGGTATTTAATTAACTTCCCGGGGTGAAGAAACCCTTTTTGAGAACTCAGAGTGAGTAAATTGGCCATTTTCATGCACTTTTAACCATTCCATAAATCTTGTGTTTTGGGCCCCAAGAAGCATGAAAATCACTTTAAACATGCTAATTTTAGCTCTAACACTGATGATCCACCTACAAATGTGAACTGACGTTCAAAAATAAAACATTTGAAAACGGACCATTTTCCACATTTCTGAAGCATGACGTAATGGGGGGGTGTTATCTCTTTTGTCGAAAATCAGCCGTTTTTGCTCGAACATTAAATGCCTCCAAATGGTATTTAATTAACTTCCCGGGGTGAAGAAACCCTTTTGAGAACTCAGAGTGAGTAAATTGGCCATTTTCATGCACTTTTAACCATTCCATAAATCTTGTGTTTTGGGCCCCTGGAAGCATGAAAATCACTTTAAACATGCTAATTTTAGCTCTAACACTGATGATCCACCTACAAATGTGAACTGACGTTCAAAAATAAAACATTTGAAAACGGACCATTTTCCACATTTCTGAAGCATGACGTAATGGGGGGGTGTTATCTCTTTTGTCGAAAATCAGCCGTTTTTGCTCGAACATTAAATGCCTCCAAATGGTATTTAATTAACTTCCCGGGGTGAAGAAACCCTTTTTGAGAACTCAGAGTGAGTAAATTGGCCATTTTCATGCACTTTTAACCATTCCATAAATCTTGTGTTTTGGGCCCCTGGAAGCATGAAAATCACTTTAAACATGCTAATTTTAGCTCTAACACTGATGATCCACCTACAAATGTGAACTGACGTTCAAAAATAAAACATTTGAAAACGGACCATTTTCCACATTTCTGAAGCATGACGTAATGGGGGGGTGTTATCTCTTTTGTCGAAAATCAGCCGTTTTTGCTCGAACATTAAATGCCTCCAAATGGTATTTAATTAACTTCCCGGGGTGAAGAAACCCTTTTTGAGAACTCAGAGTGAGTAAATTGGCCATTTTCATGCACTTTTAACCATTCCATAAATCTTGTGTTTTGGGCCCCTGGAAGCATGAAAATCACTTTAAACATGCTAATTTTAGCTCTAACACTGATGATCCACCTACAAATGTGAACTGACGTTCAAAATAAAACATTTGAAAACGGACCATTTTCCACATTTCTGAAGCATGACGTAATGGGGGGGTGTTATCTCTTTTGTCGAAAATCAGCCGTTTTTGCTCGAACATTAAATGCCTCCAAATGGTATTTAATTAACTTCCCGAGCCCCTGGAAGCATGAAAATCACTTTAAACATGCTAATTTTAGCTCTAACACTGATGATCCACCTACAAATGTGAACTGACGTTCAAAAATAAAACATTTGAAAACGGACCATTTTCCACATTTCTGAAGCATGACGTAATGGGGGGGTGTTATCTCTTTTGTCGAAAATCAGCCGTTTTTGCTCGAACATTAAATGCCTCCAAATGGTATTTAATTAACTTCCGAGCCCCTGGAAGCATGAAAATCACTTTAAACATGCTAATTTTAGCTCTAACACTGATGATCCACCTACAAATGTGAACTGACGTTCAAAAATAAAACATTTGAAAACGGACCATTTTCCACATTTCTGAAGCATGACGTAATGGGGGGGTGTTATCTCTTTTGTCGAAAATCAGCCGTTTTTGCTCTAACATTAAATGCCTCCAAATGGTATTTAATTAACTTCCCGGGGTGAAGAAACCCTTTTTGAGAACTCAGAGTGAGTAAATTGGCCATTTTCATGCACTTTTAACCATTCCATAAATCTTGTGTTTTGGGCCCCAAGAAGCATGAAAATCACTTTAAACATGCTAATTTTAGCTCTAACACTGATGATCCACCTACAAATGTGAACTGACGTTCAAAAATAAAACATTTGAAAACGGACCATTTTCCACATTTCTGAAGCATGACGTAATGGGGGGGTGTTATCTCTTTTGTCGAAAATCAGCCGTTTTTGCTCGAACATTAAATGCCTCCAAATGGTATTTAATTAACTTCCCGGGGTGAAGAAACCCTTTTTGAGAACTCAGAGTGAGTAAATTGGCCATTTTCATGCACTTTTAACCATTCCATAAATCTTGTGTTTTGGGCCCCAAGAAGCATGAAAATCACTTTAAACATGCTAATTTTAGCTCTAACACTGATGATCCACCTACAAATGTGAACTGACGTTCAAAAATAAAACATTTGAAAACGGACCATTTTCCACATTTCTGAAGCATGACGTAATGGGGGGGTGTTATCTCTTTTGTCGAAAATCAGCCGTTTTTGCTCGAACATTAAATGCCTCCAAATGGTATTTAATTAACTTCCCGGGGTGAAGAAACCCTTTTTGAGAACTCAGAGTGAGTAAATTGGCCATTTTCATGCACTTTTAACCATTCCATAAATCTTGTGTTTTGGGCCCCAAGAAGCATGAAAATCACTTTAAACATGCTAATTTTAGCTCTAACACTGATGATCCACCTACAAATGTGAACTGACGTTCAAAATAAAACATTTGAAAACGGACCATTTTCCACATTTCTGAAGCATGACGTAATGGGGGGTGTTATCTCTTTTGTCGAAAATCAGCCGTTTTTTGCTCGAACATTAAATGCCTCCAAATGGTATTTAATTAACTTCCCGGAGTGAAGAAACCCTTTTGAGAACTCAGAGTGAGTAAATTGGCCATTTTCATGCACTTTTAACCATTCCATAAATCTTGTGTTTTGGGCCCCTGGAAGCATGAAAATCACTTTAAACATGCTAATTTTAGCTCTAACACTGATGATCCACCTACAAATGTGAACTGACGTTCAAAAATAAAACATTTGAAAACGGACCATTTTCCACATTTCTGAAGCATGACGTAATGGGGGGGTGTTAGCTCTTTTGTCGAAAATCAGCCGTTTTTGCTCGAACATTAAATGCCTCCAAATGGTATTTAATTAACTTCCCGGGGTGAAGAAACCCTTTTTGAGAACTCAGAGTGAGTAAATTGGCCATTTTCATGCACTTTTAACCATTCCATAAATCTTGTGTTTTGGCCCCTGGAAGCATGAAAATCACTTTAAACATGCTAATTTTAGCTCTAACACTGATGATCCACCTACAAATGTGAACTGACGTTCAAAAATAAAACATTTGAAAACGGACCATTTTCCACATTTCTGAAGCATGACGTAATGGGGGGGTGTTATCTCTTTTGTCGAAAATCAGCCGTTTTTGCTCGAACATTAAATGCCTCCAAATGGTATTTAATTAACTTCCCGGGGTGAAGAAACCCTTTTTGAGAACTCAGAGTGAGTAAATTGGCCATTTTCATGCACTTTTAACCATTCCATAAATCTTGTGTTTTGGGCCCCTGGAAGCATGAAAATCACTTTAAACATGCTAATTTTAGCTCTAACACTGATGATCCACCTACAAATGTGAACTGACGTTCAAAAATAAAACATTTGAAAACGGACCATTTTCCACATTTCTGAAGCATGACGTAATGGGGGGGTGTTATCTCTTTTGTCGAAAATCAGCCGTTTTTGCTCGAACATTAAATGCCTCCAAATGGTATTTAATTAACTTCCCGAGCCCCTGGAAGCATGAAAATCACTTTAAACATGCTAATTTTAGCTCTAACACTGATGATCCACCTACAAATGTGAACTGACGTTCAAAAATAAAACATTTGAAAACGGACCATTTTCCACATTTCTGAAGCATGACGTAATGGGGGGGTGTTATCTCTTTTGTCGAAAATCAGCCGTTTTTGCTCGAACATTAAATGCCTCCAAATGGTATTTAATTAACTTCCCGAGCCCCTGGAAGCATGAAAATCACTTTAAACATGCTAATTTTAGCTCTAACACTGATGATCCACCTACAAATGTGAACTGACGTTCAAAAATAAAACATTTGAAAACGGACCATTTTCCACATTTCTGAAGCATGACGTAATGGGGGGGTGTTATCTCTTTTGTCGAAAATCAGCCGTTTTTGCTCTAACATTAAATGCCTCCAAATGGTATTTAATTAACTTCCCGGGGTGAAGAAACCCTTTTTGAGAACTCAGAGTGAGTAAATTGGCCATTTTCATGCACTTTTAACCATTCCATAAATCTTGTGTTTTGGGCCCCAAGAAGCATGAAAATCACTTTAAACATGCTAATTTTAGCTCTAACACTGATGATCCACCTACAAATGTGAACTGACGTTCAAAAATAAAACATTTGAAAACGGACCATTTTCCACATTTCTGAAGCATGACGTAATGGGGGGGTGTTATCTCTTTTGTCGAAAATCAGCCGTTTTTGCTCTAACATTAAATGCCTCCAAATGGTATTTAATTAACTTCCCGGGGTGAAGAAACCCTTTTTGAGAACTCAGAGTGAGTAAATTGGCCATTTTCATGCACTTTTAACCATTCCATAAATCTTGTGTTTTGGGCCCCTGGAAGCATGAAAATCACTTTAAACATGCTAATTTTAGCTCTAACACTGATGATCCACCTACAAATGTGAACTGACGTTCAAAAATAAAACATTTGAAAACGGACCATTTTCCACATTTCTGAAGCATGACGTAATGGGGGGGTGTTATCTCTTTTGTCGAAAATCAGCCGTTTTTGCTCGAACATTAAATGCCTCCAAATGGTATTTAATTAACTTCCCGAGCCCCTGGAAGCATGAAAATCACTTTAAACATGCGAATTTTAGCTCTAACACTGATGATCCACCTACAAATGTGAACTGACGTTCAAAAATAAAACATTTGAAAACGGACCATTTTCCACATTTCTGAAGCATGACGTAATGGGGGGGTGTTATCTCTTTTGTCGAAAATCAGCCGTTTTTGCTCGAACATTAAATGCCTCCAAATGGTATTTAATTAACTTCCCGAGCCCCTGGAAGCATGAAAATCACTTTAAACATGCTAATTTTAGCTCTAACACTGATGATCCACCTACAAATGTGAACTGACGTTCAAAAATAAAACATTTGAAAACGGACCATTTTCCACATTTCTGAAGCATGACGTAATGGGGGGGTGTTATCTCTTTTGTCGAAAATCAGCCGTTTTTGCTCTAACATTAAATGCCTCCAAATGGTATTTAATTAACTTCCCGGGGTGAAGAAACCCTTTTTGAGAACTCAGAGTGAGTAAATTGGCCATTTTCATGCACTTTTAACCATTCCATAAATCTTGTGTTTTGGGCCCCAAGAAGCATGAAAATCACTTTAAACATGCTAATTTTAGCTCTAACACTGATGAACCACCTACAAATGTGAACTGACGTTCAAAAATAAAACATTTGAAAACGGACCATTTTCCACATTTCTGAAGCATGACGTAATGGGGGGGTGTTATCTCTTTTGTCGAAAATCAGCCGTTTTTGCTCGAACATTAAATGCCTCCAAATGGTATTTAATTAACTTCCCGAGCCCCTGGAAGCATGAAAATCACTTGAAACATGCTAATTTTAGCTCTAACACTGATGATCCACCTACAAATGTGAACTGACGTTCAAAAATAAAACATTTGAAAACGGACCATTTTCCACATTTCTGAAGCATGACGTAATGGGGGGGTGTTATCTCTTTTGTCGAAAATCAGCCGTTTTTGCTCGAACATTAAATGCCTCCAAATGGTATTTAATTAACTTCCCGGGGTGAAGAAACCCTTTTTGAGAACTCAGAGTGAGTAAATTGGCCATTTTCATGCACTTTTAACCATTCCATAAATCTTGTGTTTTGGGCCCCTGGAAGCATGAAAATCACTTTAAACATGCTAATTTTAGCTCTAACACTGATGATCCACCTACAAATGTGAACTGACGTTCAAAAATAAAACATTTGAAAACGGACCATTTTCCACATTTCTGAAGCATGACGTAATGGGGGGGTGTTATCTCTTTTGTCGAAAATCAGCCGTTTTTGCTCGAACATTAAATGCCTCCAAATGGTATTTAATTAACTTCCCGGGTTGAAGAAACCCTTTTTGAGAACTCAGAGTGAGTAAATTGGCCATTTTTATGCACTTTTAACCATTCCATAAATCTTGTGTTTTGGGCCCCTGGAAGCATGAAAATCACTTTAAACATGCTAATTTTAGCTCTAACACTGATGATCCACCTACAAATGTGAACTGACGTTCAAAAATAAAACATTTGAAAACAGACCATTTTCCACATTTCTGAAGCATGACGTAATGGGGGGGTGTTATCTCTTTTGTCGAAAATCAGCCGTTTTTGCTCGAACATTAAATGCCTCCAAATGGTATTTAATTAACTTCCCGGGGTGAAGAAACCCTTTTTGAGAACTCAGAGTGAGTAAATTGGCCATTTTCATGCACTTTTAACCATTCCATAAATCTTGTGTTTTGGGCCCCTGGAAGCATGAAAATCACTTTAAACATGCTAATTTTAGCTCTAACACTGATGATCCACCTACAAATGTGAACTGACGTTCAAAAATAAAACATTTGAAAACGGACCATTTTCCACATTTCTGAAGCATGACGTAATGGGGGGGTGTTATCTCTTTTGTCGAAAATCAGCCGTTTTTGCTCGAACATTAACTGCCTCCAAATGGTATTTAATTAACTTCCCGGGGTGAAGAAACCCTTTTTGAGAACTCAGAGTGAGTAAATTGGCCATTTTTATGCACTTTTAACCATTCCATAAATCTTGTGTTTTGGGCCCCTGGAAGCATGAAAATCACTTTAAACATGCTAATTTTAGCTCTAACACTGATGATCCACCTACAAATGTGAACTGACGTTCAAAAATAAAACATTTGAAAACAGACCATTTTCCACATTTCTGAAGCATGACGTAATGGGGGGGTGTTATCTCTTTTGTCGAAAATCAGCCGTTTTTGCTCGAACATTAAATGCCTCCAAATGGTATTTAATTAACTTCCCGAGCCCCTGGAAGCATGAAAATCACTTGAAACATGCTAATTTTAGCTCTAACACTGATGATCCACCTACAAATGTGAACTGACGTTCAAAAATAAAACATTTGAAAACGGACCATTTTCCACATTTCTGAAGCATGACGTAATGGGGGGGTGTTATCTCTTTTGTCGAAAATCAGCCGTTTTTGCTCGAACATTAAATGCCTCCAAATGGTATTTAATTAACTTCCCGGGGTGAAGAAACCCTTTTTGAGAACTCAGAGTGAGTAAATTGGCCATTTTCATGCACTTTTAACCATTCCATAAATCTTGTGTTTTGGGCCCCTGGAAGCATGAAAATCACTTTAAACATGCTAATTTTAGCTCTAACACTGATGATCCACCTACAAATGTGAACTGACGTTCAAAAATAAAACATTTGAAAACGGACCATTTTCCACATTTCTGAAGCATGACGTAATGGGGGGGTGTTATCTCTTTTGTCGAAAATCAGCCGTTTTTGCTCGAACATTAAATGCCTCCAAATGGTATTTAATTAACTTCCCGGGGTGAAGAAACCCTTTTTGAGAACTCAGAGTGAGTAAATTGGCCATTTTTATGCACTTTTAACCATTCCATAAATCTTGTGTTTTGGGCCCCTGGAAGCATGAAAATCACTTTAAACATGCTAATTTTAGCTCTAACACTGATGATCCACCTACAAATGTGAACTGACGTTCAAAAATAAAACATTTGAAAACAGACCATTTTCCACATTTCTGAAGCATGACGTAATGGGGGGGTGTTATCTCTTTTGTCGAAAATCAGCCGTTTTTGCTCGAACATTAAATGCCTCCAAATGGTATTTAATTAACTTCCCGGGGTGAAGAAACCCTTTTTGAGAACTCAGAGTGAGTAAATTGGCCATTTTCATGCACTTTTAACCATTCCATAAATCTTGTGTTTTGGGCCCCTGGAAGCATGAAAATCACTTTAAACATGCTAATTTTAGCTCTAACACTGATGATCCACCTACAAATGTGAACTGACGTTCAAAAATAAAACATTTGAAAACGGACCATTTTCCACATTTCTGAAGCATGACGTAATGGGGGGGTGTTATCTCTTTTGTCGAAAATCAGCCGTTTTTGCTCGAACATTAAATGCCTCCAAATGGTATTTAATTAACTTCCCGAGCCCCTGGAAGCATGAAAATCACTTTAAACATGCTAATTTTAGCTCTAACACTGATGATCCACCTACAAATGTGAACTGACGTTCAAAAATAAAACATTTGAAAACGGACCATTTTCCACATTTCTGAAGCATGACGTAATGGGGGGGTGTTATCTCTTTTGTCGAAAATCAGCCGTTTTTGCTCTAACATTAAATGCCTCCAAATGGTATTTAATTAACTTCCCGGGGTGAAGAAACCCTTTTTGAGAACTCAGAGTGAGTAAATTGGCCATTTTCATGCACTTTTAACCATTCCATAAATCTTGTGTTTTGGGCCCCAAGAAGCATGAAAATCACTTTAAACATGCTAATTTTAGCTCTAACACTGTTGAACCACCTACAAATGTGAACTGACGTTCAAAAATAAAACATTTGAAAACGGACCATTTTCCACATTTCTGAAGCATGACGTAATGGGGGGGTGTTATCTCTTTTGTCGAAAATCAGCCGTTTTTGCTCGAACATTAAATGCCTCCAAATGGTATTTAATTAACTTCCCGGGGTGAAGGAACCCTTTTTGAGAACTCAGAGTGAGTAAATTGGCCATTTTCATGCACTTTTAACCATTCCATAAATCTTGTGTTTTGGGCCCCAAGAAGCATGAAAATCACTTTAAACATGCTAATTTTAGCTCTAACACTGATGATCCACCTACAAATGTGAACTGACGTTCAAAAATAAAACATTTGAAAACGGACCATTTTCCACATTTCTGAAGCATGACGTAATGGGGGGGTGTTATCTCTTTTGTCGAAAATCAGCCGTTTTTGCTCGAACATTAAATGCCTCCAAATGGTATTTAATTAACTTCCCGAGCCCCTGGAAGCATGAAAATCACTTTAAACATGCTAATTTTAGCTCTAACACTGATGATCCACCTACAAATGTGAACTGACGTTCAAAAATAAAACATTTGAAAACGGACCATTTTCCACATTTCTGAAGCATGACGTAATGGGGGGGTGTTATCTCTTTTGTCGAAAATCAGCCGTTTTTGCTCTAACATTAAATGCCTCCAAATGGTATTTAATTAACTTCCCGGGGTGAAGAAACCCTTTTTGAGAACTCAGAGTGAGTAAATTGGCCATTTTCATGCACTTTTAACCATTCCATAAATCTTGTGTTTTGGGCCCCAAGAAGCATGAAAATCACTTTAAACATGCTAATTTTAGCTCTAACACTGATGAACCACCTACAAATGTGAACTGACGTTCAAAAATAAAACATTTGAAAACGGACCATTTTCCACATTTCTGAAGCATGACGTAATGGGGGGGTGTTATCTCTTTTGTCGAAAATCAGCCGTTTTTGCTCGAACATTAAATGCCTCCAAATGGTATTTAATTAACTTCCCGAGCCCCTGGAAGCATGAAAATCACTTGAAACATGCTAATTTTAGCTCTAACACTGATGATCCACCTACAAATGTGAACTGACGTTCAAAAATAAAACATTTGAAAACGGACCATTTTCCACATTTCTGAAGCATGACGTAATGGGGGGGTGTTATCTCTTTTGTCGAAAATCAGCCGTTTTTGCTCGAACATTAAATGCCTCCAAATGGTATTTAATTAACTTCCCGGGGTGAAGAAACCCTTTTTGAGAACTCAGAGTGAGTAAATTGGCCATTTTCATGCACTTTTAACCATTCCATAAATCTTGTGTTTTGGGCCCCTGGAAGCATGAAAATCACTTTAAACATGCTAATTTTAGCTCTAACACTGATGATCCACCTACAAATGTGAACTGACGTTCAAAAATAAAACATTTGAAAACGGACCATTTTCCACATTTCTGAAGCATGACGTAATGGGGGGGTGTTATCTCTTTTGTCGAAAATCAGCCGTTTTTGCTCGAACATTAAATGCCTCCAAATGGTATTTAATTAACTTCCCGGGGTGAAGAAACCCTTTTTGAGAACTCAGAGTGAGTAAATTGGCCATTTTTATGCACTTTTAACCATTCCATAAATCTTGTGTTTTGGGCCCCTGGAAGCATGAAAATCACTTTAAACATGCTAATTTTAGCTCTAACACTGATGATCCACCTACAAATGTGAACTGACGTTCAAAAATAAAACATTTGAAAACAGACCATTTTCCACATTTCTGAAGCATGACGTAATGGGGGGGTGTTATCTCTTTTGTCGAAAATCAGCCGTTTTTGCTCGAACATTAAATGCCTCCAAATGGTATTTAATTAACTTCCCGGGGTGAAGAAACCCTTTTTGAGAACTCAGAGTGAGTAAATTGGCCATTTTCATGCACTTTTAACCATTCCATAAATCTTGTGTTTTGGGCCCCTGGAAGCATGAAAATCACTTTAAACATGCTAATTTTAGCTCTAACACTGATGATCCACCTACAAATGTGAACTGACGTTCAAAAATAAAACATTTGAAAACGGACCATTTTCCACATTTCTGAAGCATGACGTAATGGGGGGGTGTTATCTCTTTTGTCGAAAATCAGCCGTTTTTGCTCGAACATTAAATGCCTCCAAATGGTATTTAATTAACTTCCCGGGGTGAAGAAACCCTTTTTGAGAACTCAGAGTGAGTAAATTGGCCATTTTTATGCACTTTTAACCATTCCATAAATCTTGTGTTTTGGGCCCCTGGAAGCATGAAAATCACTTTAAACATGCTAATTTTAGCTCTAACACTGATGATCCACCTACAAATGTGAACTGACGTTCAAAAATAAAACATTTGAAAACAGACCATTTTCCACATTTCTGAAGCATGACGTAATGGGGGGGTGTTATCTCTTTTGTCGAAAATCAGCCGTTTTTGCTCTAACATTAAATGCCTCCAAATGGTATTTAATTAACTTCCCGGGGTGAAGAAACCCTTTTTGAGAACTCAGAGTGAGTAAATTGGCCATTTTCATGCACTTTTAACCATTCCATAAATCTTGTGTTTTGGGCCCCAAGAAGCATGAAAATCACTTTAAACATGCTAATTTTAGCTCTAACACTGTTGAACCACCTACAAATGTGAACTGACGTTCAAAAATAAAACATTTGAAAACGGACCATTTTCCACATTTCTGAAGCATGACGTAATGGGGGGGTGTTATCTCTTTTGTCGAAAATCAGCCGTTTTTGCTCGAACATTAAATGCCTCCAAATGGTATTTAATTAACTTCCCGGGGTGAAGGAACCCTTTTTGAGAACTCAGAGTGAGTAAATTGGCCATTTTCATGCACTTTTAACCATTCCATAAATCTTGTGTTTTGGGCCCCAAGAAGCATGAAAATCACTTTAAACATGCTAATTTTAGCTCTAACACTGATGATCCACCTACAAATGTGAACTGACGTTCAAAAATAAAACATTTGAAAACGGACCATTTTCCACATTTCTGAAGCATGACGTAATGGGGGGTGTTATCTCTTTTGTCGAAAATCAGCCGTTTTTGCTCGAACATTAAATGCCTCCAAATGGTATTTAATTAACTTCCCGAGCCCCTGGAAGCATGAAAATCACTTTAAACATGCTAATTTTAGCTCTAACACTGATGATCCACCTACAAATGTGAACTGACGTTCAAAAATAAAACATTTGAAAACGGACCATTTTCCACATTTCTGAAGCATGACGTAATGGGGGGGTGTTATCTCTTTTGTCGAAAATCAGCCGTTTTTGCTCTAACATTAAATGCCTCCAAATGGTATTTAATTAACTTCCCGGGGTGAAGAAACCCTTTTTGAGAACTCAGAGTGAGTAAATTGGCCATTTTCATGCACTTTTAACCATTCCATAAATCTTGTGTTTTGGGCCCCAAGAAGCATGAAAATCACTTTAAACATGCTAATTTTAGCTCTAACACTGATGAACCACCTACAAATGTGAACTGACGTTCAAAAATAAAACATTTGAAAACGGACCATTTTCCACATTTCTGAAGCATGACGTAATGGGGGGGTGTTATCTCTTTTGTCGAAAATCAGCCGTTTTTGCTCGAACATTAAATGCCTCCAAATGGTATTTAATTAACTTCCCGAGCCCCTGGAAGCATGAAAATCACTTGAAACATGCTAATTTTAGCTCTAACACTGATGATCCACCTACAAATGTGAACTGACGTTCAAAAATAAAACATTTGAAAACGGACCATTTTCCACATTTCTGAAGCATGACGTAATGGGGGGGTGTTATCTCTTTTGTCGAAAATCAGCCGTTTTTGCTCGAACATTAAATGCCTCCAAATGGTATTTAATTAACTTCCCGGGGTGAAGAAACCCTTTTTGAGAACTCAGAGTGAGTAAATTGGCCATTTTCATGCACTTTTAACCATTCCATAAATCTTGTGTTTTGGGCCCCTGGAAGCATGAAAATCACTTTAAACATGCTAATTTTAGCTCTAACACTGATGATCCACCTACAAATGTGAACTGACGTTCAAAAATAAAACATTTGAAAACGGACCATTTTCCACATTTCTGAAGCATGACGTAATGGGGGGGTGTTATCTCTTTTGTCGAAAATCAGCCGTTTTTGCTCGAACATTAAATGCCTCCAAATGGTATTTAATTAACTTCCCGGGGTGAAGAAACCCTTTTTGAGAACTCAGAGTGAGTAAATTGGCCATTTTTATGCACTTTTAACCATTCCATAAATCTTGTGTTTTGGGCCCCTGGAAGCATGAAAATCACTTTAAACATGCTAATTTTAGCTCTAACACTGATGATCCACCTACAAATGTGAACTGACGTTCAAAAATAAAACATTTGAAAACAGACCATTTTCCACATTTCTGAAGCATGACGTAATGGGGGGGTGTTATCTCTTTTGTCGAAAATCAGCCGTTTTTGCTCGAACATTAAATGCCTCCAAATGGTATTTAATTAACTTCCCGGGGTGAAGAAACCCTTTTTGAGAACTCAGAGTGAGTAAATTGGCCATTTTCATGCACTTTTAACCATTCCATAAATCTTGTGTTTTGGGCCCCTGGAAGCATGAAAATCACTTTAAACATGCTAATTTTAGCTCTAACACTGATGATCCACCTACAAATGTGAACTGACGTTCAAAAATAAAACATTTGAAAACGGACCATTTTCCACATTTCTGAAGCATGACGTAATGGGGGGGGTGTTATCTCTTTTGTCGAAAATCAGCCGTTTTTGCTCGAACATTAAATGCCTCCAAATGGTATTTAATTAACTTCCCGGGGTGAAGAAACCCTTTTTGAGAACTCAGAGTGAGTAAATTGGCCATTTTTATGCACTTTTAACCATTCCATAAATCTTGTGTTTTGGGCCCCTGGAAGCATGAAAATCACTTTAAACATGCTAATTTTAGCTCTAACACTGATGATCCACCTACAAATGTGAACTGACGTTCAAAAATAAAACATTTGAAAACAGACCATTTTCCACATTTCTGAAGCATGACGTAATGGGGGGGTGTTATCTCTTTTGTCGAAAATCAGCCGTTTTTGCTCGAACATTAAATGCCTCCAAATGGTATTTAATTAACTTCCCGAGCCCCTGGAAGCATGAAAATCACTTGAAACATGCTAATTTTAGCTCTAACACTGATGATCCACCTACAAATGTGAACTGACGTTCAAAAATAAAACATTTGAAAACGGACCATTTTCCACATTTCTGAAGCATGACGTAATGGGGGGGTGTTATCTCTTTTGTCGAAAATCAGCCGTTTTTGCTCGAACATTAAATGCCTCCAAATGGTATTTAATTAACTTCCCGGGGTGAAGAAACCCTTTTTGAGAACTCAGAGTGAGTAAATTGGCCATTTTCATGCACTTTTAACCATTCCATAAATCTTGTGTTTTGGGCCCCTGGAAGCATGAAAATCACTTTAAACATGCTAATTTTAGCTCTAACACTGATGATCCACCTACAAATGTGAACTGACGTTCAAAAATAAAACATTTGAAAACGGACCATTTTCCACATTTCTGAAGCATGACGTAATGGGGGGGTGTTAGCTCTTTTGTCGAAAATCAGCCGTTTTTGCTCGAACATTAAATGCCTCCAAATGGTATTTAATTAACTTCCCGGGGTGAAGAAACCCTTTTTGAGAACTCAGAGTGAGTAAATTGGCCATTTTTATGCACTTTTAACCATTCCATAAATCTTGTGTTTTGGGCCCCTGGAAGCATGAAAATCACTTTAAACATGCTAATTTTAGCTCTAACACTGATGATCCACCTACAAATGTGAACTGACGTTCAAAAATAAAACATTTGAAAACAGACCATTTTCCACATTTCTGAAGCATGACGTAATGGGGGGGTGTTATCTCTTTTGTCGAAAATCAGCCGTTTTTGCTCGAACATTAAATGCCTCCAAATGGTATTTAATTAACTTCCCGGGGTGAAGAAACCCTTTTTGAGAACTCAGAGTGAGTAAATTGGCCATTTTCATGCACTTTTAACCATTCCATAAATCTTGTGTTTTGGGCCCCTGGAAGCATGAAAATCACTTTAAACATGCTAATTTTAGCTCTAACACTGATGATCCACCTACAAATGTGAACTGACGTTCAAAAATAAAACATTTGAAAACGGACCATTTTCCACATTTCTGAAGCATGACGTAATGGGGGGGTGTTATCTCTTTTGTCGAAAATCAGCCGTTTTTGCTCGAACATTAAATGCCTCCAAATGGTATTTAATTAACTTCCCGAGCCCCTGGAAGCATGAAAATCACTTTAAACATGCTAATTTTAGCTCTAACACTGATGATCCACCTACAAATGTGAACTGACGTTCAAAAATAAAACATTTGAAAACGGACCATTTTCCACATTTCTGAAGCATGACGTAATGGGGGGGTGTTATCTCTTTTGTCGAAAATCAGCCGTTTTTGCTCTAACATTAAATGCCTCCAAATGGTATTTAATTAACTTCCCGGGGTGAAGAAACCCTTTTTGAGAACTCAGAGTGAGTAAATTGGCCATTTTCATGCACTTTTAACCATTCCATAAATCTTGTGTTTTGGGCCCCAAGAAGCATGAAAATCACTTTAAACATGCTAATTTTAGCTCTAACACTGTTGAACCACCTACAAATGTGAACTGACGTTCAAAAATAAAACATTTGAAAACGGACCATTTTCCACATTTCTGAAGCATGACGTAATGGGGGGGTGTTATCTCTTTTGTCGAAAATCAGCCGTTTTTGCTCGAACATTAAATGCCTCCAAATGGTATTTAATTAACTTCCCGGGGTGAAGGAACCCTTTTTGAGAACTCAGAGTGAGTAAATTGGCCATTTTCATGCACTTTTAACCATTCCATAAATCTTGTGTTTTGGGCCCCAAGAAGCATGAAAATCACTTTAAACATGCTAATTTTAGCTCTAACACTGATGATCCACCTACAAATGTGAACTGACGTTCAAAAATAAAACATTTGAAAACGGACCATTTTCCACATTTCTGAAGCATGACGTAATGGGGGGGTGTTATCTCTTTTGTCGAAAATCAGCCGTTTTTGCTCGAACATTAAATGCCTCCAAATGGTATTTAATTAACTTCCCGGGGTGAAGAAACCCTTTTTGAGAACTCAGAGTGAGTAAATTGGCCATTTTCATGCACTTTTAACCATTCCATAAATCTTGTGTTTTGGGCCCCTGGAAGCATGAAAATCACTTTAAACATGCTAATTTTAGCTCTAACACTGATGATCCACCTACAAATGTGAACTGACGTTCAAAAATAAAACATTTGAAAACGGACCATTTTCCACATTTCTGAAGCATGACGTAATGGGGGGGTGTTAGCTCTTTTGTCGAAAATCAGCCGTTTTTGCTCGAACATTAAATGCCTCCAAATGGTATTTAATTAACTTCCCGGGGTGAAGAAACCCTTTTTGAGAACTCAGAGTGAGTAAATTGGCCATTTTCATGCACTTTTAACCATTCCATAAATCTTGTGTTTTGGGCCCCTGGAAGCATGAAAATCACTTTAAACATGCTAATTTTAGCTCTAACACTGATGATCCACCTACAAATGTGAACTGACGTTCAAAAATAAAACATTTGAAAACGGACCATTTTCCACATTTCTGAAGCATGACGTAATGGGGGGGTGTTATCTCTTTTGTCGAAAATCAGCCGTTTTTGCTCGAACATTAAATGCCTCCAAATGGTATTTAATTAACTTCCCGGGGTGAAGAAACCCTTTTTGAGAACTCAGAGTGAGTAAATTGGCCATTTTCATGCACTTTTAACCATTCCATAAATCTTGTGTTTTGGGCCCCTGGAAGCATGAAAATCACTTTAAACATGCTAATTTTAGCTCTAACACTGATGATCCACCTACAAATGTGAACTGACGTTCAAAAATAAAACATTTGAAAACGGACCATTTTCCACATTTCTGAAGCATGACGTAATGGGGGGGTGTTAGCTCTTTTGTCGAAAATCAGCCGTTTTTGCTCGAACATTAAATGCCTCCAAATGGTATTTAATTAACTTCCCGAGCCCCTGGAAGCATGAAAATCACTTTAAACATGCTAATTTTAGCTCTAACACTGATGATCCACCTACAAATGTGAACTGACGTTCAAAAATAAAACATTTGAAAACGGACCATTTTCCACATTTCTGAAGCATGACGTAATGGGGGGGTGTTATCTCTTTTGTCGAAAATCAGCCGTTTTTGCTCGAACATTAAATGCCTCCAAATGGTATTTAATTAACTTCCCGGGGTGAAGAACCCCTTTTTGAGAACTCAGAGTGAGTAAATTGGCCATTTTCATGCACTTTTAACCATTCCATAAATCTTGTGTTTTGGGCCCCTGGAAGCATGAAAATCACTTTAAACATGCTAATTTTAGCTCTAACACTGATGATCCACCTACAAATGTGAACTGACGTTCAAAAATAAAACATTTGAAAACGGACCATTTTCCACATTTCTGAAGCATGACGTAATGGGGGGGTGTTATCTCTTTTGTCGAAAATCAGCCGTTTTTGCTCTAACATTAAATGCCTCCAAATGGTATTTAATTAACTTCCCGGGGTGAAGAAACCCTTTTTGCGAACTCAGAGTGAGTAAATTGGCCATTTTCATGCACTTTTAACCATTCCATAAATCTTGTGTTTTGGGCCCCTGGAAGCATGAAAATCACTTTAAACATGCTAATTTTAGCTCTAACACTGATGATCCACCTACAAATGTGAACTGACGTTCAAAAATAAAACATTTGAAAACGGACCATTTTCCACATTTCTGAAGCATGACGTAATGGGGGGGTGTTATCTCTTTTGTCGAAAATCAGCCGTTTTTGCTCTAACATTAAATGCCTCCAAATGGTATTTAATTAACTTCCCGGGGTGAAGAACCCCTTTTTGAGAACTCAGAGTGAGTAAATTGGCCATTTTCATGCACTTTTAACCATTCCATAAATCTTGTGTTTTGGGCCCCTGGAAGCATGAAAATCACTTTAAACATGCTAATTTTAGCTCTAACACTGATGATCCACCTACAAAGGTGAACTGACGTTCAAAAATAAAACATTTGAAAACGGACCATTTTCCACATTTCTGAAGCATGACGTAATGGGGGGGTGTTAGCTCTTTTGTCGAAAATCAGCCGTTTTTGCTCGAACATTAAATGCCTCCAAATGGTATTTAATTAACTTCCCGGGGTGAAGAAACCCTTTTTGAGAACTCAGAGTGAGTAAATTGGCCATTTTCATGCACTTTTAACCATTCCATAAATCTTGTGTTTTGGGCCCCTGGAAGCATGAAAATCACTTTAAACATGCTAATTTTAGCTCTAACACTGATGATCCACCTACAAATGTGAACTGACGTTCAAAAATAAAACATTTGAAAACGGACCATTTTCCACATTTCTGAAGCATGACGTAATGGGGGGGTGTTATCTCTTTTGTCGAAAATCAGCCGTTTTTGCTCGAACATTAAATGCCTCCAAATGGTATTTAATTAACTTCCCGGGGTGAAGAAACCCTTTTTGAGAACTCAGAGTGAGTAAATTGGCCATTTTCATGCACTTTTAACCATTCCATAAATCTTGTGTTTTGGGCCCCTGGAAGCATGAAAATCACTTTAAACATGCTAATTTTAGCTCTAACACTGATGATCCACCTACAAATGTGAACTGACGTTCAAAAATAAAACATTTGAAAACGGACCATTTTCCACATTTCTGAAGCATGACGTAATGGGGGGGTGTTATCTCTTTTGTCGAAAATCAGCCGTTTTTGCTCGAACATTAAATGCCTCCAAATGGTATTTAATTAACTTCCCGAGCCCCTGGAAGCATGAAAATCACTTTAAACATGCTAATTTTAGCTCTAACACTGATGATCCACCTACAAATGTGAACTGACGTTCAAAAATAAAACATTTGAAAACGGACCATTTTCCACATTTCTGAAGCATGACGTAATGGGGGGGTGTTATCTCTTTTGTCGAAAATCAGCCGTTTTTGCTCTAACATTAAATGCCTCCAAATGGTATTTAATTAACTTCCCGAGCCCCTGGAAGCATGAAAATCACTTTAAACATGCTAATTTTAGCTCTAACACTGATGATCCACCTACAAATGTGAACTGACGTTCAAAAATAAAACATTTGAAAACGGACCATTTTCCACATTTCTGAAGCATGACGTAATGGGGGGGTGTTAGCTCTTTTGTCGAAAATCAGCCGTTTTTGCTCGAACATTAAATGCCTCCAAATGGTATTTAATTAACTTCCCGAGCCCCTGGAAGCATGAAAATCACTTTAAACATGCTAATTTTAGCTCTAACACTGATGATCCACCTACAAATGTGAACTGACGTTCAAAAATAAAACATTTGAAAACGGACCATTTTCCACATTTCTGAAGCATGACGTAATGGGGGGGTGTTATCTCTTTTGTCGAAAATCAGCCGTTTTTGCTCGAACATTAAATGCCTCCAAATGGTATTTAATTAACTTCCCGAGCCCCTGGAAGCATGAAAATCACTTTAAACATGCTAATTTTAGCTCTAACACTGATGATGCACCTACAAATGTGAACTGACGTTCAAAAATAAAACATTTGAAAACGGACCATTTTCCACATTTCTGAAGCATGACGTAATGGGGGGGTGTTATCTCTTTTGTCGAAAATCAGCCGTTTTTGCTCTAACATTAAATGCCTCCAAATGGTATTTAATTAACTTCCCGAGCCCCTGGAAGCATGAAAATCACTTTAAACATGCTAATTTTAGCTCTAACACTGATGATCCACCTACAAATGTGAACTGACGTTCAAAAATAAAACATTTGAAAACGGACCATTTTCCACATTTCTGAAGCATGACGTAATGGGGGGGTGTTATCTCTTTTGTCGAAAATCAGCCGTTTTTGCTCGAACATTAAATGCCTCCAAATGGTATTTAATTAACTTCCCGAGCCCCTGGAAGCATGAAAATCACTTTAAACATGCTAATTTTAGCTCTAACACTGATGATCCACCTACAAATGTGAACTGACGTTCAAAAATAAAACATTTGAAAACGGACCATTTTCCACATTTCTGAAGCATGACGTAATGGGGGGGTGTTATCTCTTTTGTCGAAAATCAGCCGTTTTTGCTCTAACATTAAATGCCTCCAAATGGTATTTAATTAACTTCCCGAGCCCCTGGAAGCATGAAAATCACTTTAAACATGCTAATTTTAGCTCTAACACTGATGATCCACCTACAAATGTGAACTGACGTTCAAAAATAAAACATTTGAAAACGGACCATTTTCCACATTTCTGAAGCATGACGTAATGGGGGGGTGTTATCTCTTTTGTCGAAAATCAGCCGTTTTTGCTCGAACATTAAATGCCTCCAAATGGTATTTAATTAACTTCCCGGGGTGAAGAAACCCTTTTTGAGAACTCAGAGTGAGTAAATTGGCCATTTTCATGCACTTTTAACCATTCCATAAATCTTGTGTTTTGGGCCCCTGGAAGCATGAAAATCACTTTAAACATGCTAATTTTAGCTCTAACACTGATGATCCACCTACAAATGTGAACTGACGTTCAAAAATAAAACATTTGAAAACGGACCATTTTCCACATTTCTGAAGCATGACGTAATGGGGGGGTGTTATCTCTTTTGTCGAAAATCAGCCGTTTTTGCTCGAACATTAAATGCCTCCAAATGGTATTTAATTAACTTCCCGGGGTGAAGAAACCCTTTTTGAGAACTCAGAGTGAGTAAATTGTCCATTTTCATGCACTTTTAACCATTCCATAAATCTTGTGTTTTGGGCCCCAAGAAGCATGAAAATCACTTTAAACATGCTAATTTTAGCTCTAACACTGATGATCCACCTACAAATGTGAACTGACGTTCAAAAATAAAACATTTGAAAACGGACCATTTTCCACATTTCTGAAGCATGACGTAATGGGGGGGTGTTATCTCTTTTGTCGAAAATCAGCCGTTTTTGCTCGAACATTAAATGCCTCCAAATGGTATTTAATTAACTTCCCGAGCCCCTGGAAGCATGAAAATCACTTTAAACATGCTAATTTTAGCTCTAACACTGATGATGCACCTACAAATGTGAACTGACGTTCAAAAATAAAACATTTGAAAACGGACCATTTTCCACATTTCTGAAGCATGACGTAATGGGGGGGTGTTATCTCTTTTGTCGAAAATCAGCCGTTTTTGCTCTAACATTAAATGCCTCCAAATGGTATTTAATTAACTTCCCGAGCCCCTGGAAGCATGAAAATCACTTTAAACATGCTAATTTTAGCTCTAACACTGATGATCCACCTACAAATGTGAACTGACGTTCAAAAATAAAACATTTGAAAACGGACCATTTTCCACATTTCTGAAGCATGACGTAATGGGGGGGTGTTATCTCTTTTGTCGAAAATCAGCCGTTTTTGCTCGAACATTAAATGCCTCCAAATGGTATTTAATTAACTTCCCGGGGTGAAGAAACCCTTTTTGAGAACTCAGAGTGAGTAAATTGGCCATTTTCATGCACTTTTAACCATTCCATAAATCTTGTGTTTTGGGCCCCAAGAAGCATGAAAATCACTTTAAACATGCTAATTTTAGCTCTAACACTGATGATCCACCTACAAATGTGAACTGACGTTCAAAAATAAAACATTTGAAAACGGACCATTTTCCACATTTCTGAAGCATGACGTAATGGGGGGGTGTTATCTCTTTTGTCGAAAATCAGCCGTTTTTGCTCGAACATTAAATGCCTCCAAATGGTATTTAATTAACTTCCCGGGGTGAAGAAACCCTTTTTGAGAACTCAGAGTGAGTAAATTGGCCATTTTCATGCACTTTTAACCATTCCATAAATCTTGTGTTTTGGGCCCCAAGAAGCATGAAAATCACTTTAAACATGCTAATTTTAGCTCTAACACTGATGATCCACCTACAAATGTGAACTGACGTTCAAAAATAAAACATTTGAAAACGGACCATTTTCCACATTTCTGAAGCATGACGTAATGGGGGGGTGTTATCTCTTTTGTCGAAAATCAGCCGTTTTTGCTCGAACATTAAATGCCTCCAAATGGTATTTAATTAACTTCCCGAGCCCCTGGAAGCATGAAAATCACTTTAAACATGCTAATTTTAGCTCTAACACTGATGATCCACCTACAAATGTGAACTGACGTTCAAAAATAAAACATTTGAAAACGGACTATTTTCCACATTTCTGAAGCATGACGTAATGGGGGGGTGTTATCTCTTTTGTCGAAAATCAGCCGTTTTTGCTCTAACATTAAATGCCTCCAAATGGTATTTAATTAACTTCCCGAGCCCCTGGAAGCATGAAAATCACTTTAAACATGCTAATTTTAGCTCTAACACTGATGATCCACCTACAAATGTGAACTGACGGTTCAAAAATAAAACATTTGAAAACGGACCATTTTCCACATTTCTGAAGCATGACGTAATGGGGGGGTGTTATCTCTTTTGTCGAAAATCAGCCGTTTTTGCTCGAACATTAAATGCCTCCAAATGGTATTTAATTAACTTCCCGAGCCCCTGGAAGCATGAAAATCACTTTAAACATGCTAATTTTAGCTCTAACACTGATGATCCACCTACAAATGTGAACTGACGTTCAAAAATAAAACATTTGAAAACGGACCATTTTCCACATTTCTGAAGCATGACGTAATGGGGGGGTGTTATCTCTTTTGTCGAAAATCAGCCGTTTTGCTCGAACATTAAATGCCTCCAAATGGTATTTAATTAACTTCCCGAGCCCCTGGAAGCATGAAAATCACTTTAAACATGCTAATTTTAGCTCTAACACTGATGATCCACCTACAAATGTGAACTGACGTTCAAAAATAAAACATTTGAAAACTGACCATTTTCCACATTTCTGAAGCATGACGTAATGGGGGGGTGTTATCTCTTTTGTCGAAAATCAGCCGTTTTTGCTCGAACATTAAATGCCTCCAAATGGTATTTAATTAACTTCCCGGGGTGAAGAAACCCTTTTTGAGAACTCAGAGTGAGTAAATTGGCCATTTTCATGCACTTTTAACCATTCCATAAATCTTGTGTTTTGGGCCCCTGGAAGCATGAAAATCACTTTAAACATGCTAATTTTAGCTCTAACACTGATGATCCACCTACAAATGTGAACTGACGTTCAAAAATAAAACATTTGAAAACGGACCATTTTCCACATTTCTGAAGCATGACGTAATGGGGGGGTGTTAGCTCTTTTGTCGAAAATCAGCCGTTTTTGCTCGAACATTAAATGCCTCCAAATGGTATTTAATTAACTTCCCGAGCCCCTGGAAGCATGAAAATCACTTTAAACATGCTAATTTTAGCTCTAACACTGATGATCCACCTACAAATGTGAACTGACGTTCAAAAATAAAACATTTGAAAACGGACCATTTTCCACATTTCTGAAGCATGACGTAATGGGGGGGTGTTATCTCTTTTGTCGAAAATCAGCCGTTTTTGCTCGAACATTAAATGCCTCCAGATGGTATTTAATTAACTTCCCGGGGTGAAGAAACCCTTTTTGAGAACTCAGAGTGAGTAAATTGGCCATTTTCATGCACTTTTAACCATTCCATAAATCTTGTGTTTTGGGCCCCTGGAAGCATGAAAATCACTTTAAACATGCTAATTTTAGCTCTAACACTGATGATCCACCTACAAATGTGAACTGACGTTCAAAAATAAAACATTTGAAAACGGACCATTTTCCACATTTCTGAAGCATGACGTAATGGGGGGTGTTATCTCTTTTGTCGAAAATCAGCCGTTTTTGCTCTAACATTAAATGCCTCCAAATGGTATTTAATTAACTTCCCGGGTGAAGAAACCCTTTTTGAGAACTCAGAGTGAGTAAATTGGCCATTTTCATGCACTTTTAACCATTCCATAAATCTTGTGTTTTGGGCCCCTGGAAGCATGAAAATCACTTTAAACATGCTAATTTTAGCTCTAACACTGATGATCCACCTACAAATGTGAACTGACGTTCAAAAATAAAACATTTGAAAACGGACCATTCTCCACATTTCTGAAGCATGACGTAATGGGGGGGTGTTATCTCTTTTGTCGAAAATCAGCCGTTTTTGCTCTAACATTAAATGCCTCCAAATGGTATTTAATTAACTTCCCGAGCCCCTGGAAGCATGAAAATCACTTTAAACATGCTAATTTTAGCTCTAACACTGATGATCCACCTACAAATGTGAACTGACGTTCAAAAATAAAACATTTGAAAACGGACCATTTTCCACATTTCTGAAGCATGACGTAATGGGGGGGTGTTAGCTCTTTTGTCGAAAATCAGCCGTTTTTGCTCGAACATTAAATGCCTCCAAATGGTATTTAATTAACTTCCCGGGGTGAAGAAACCCTTTTTGAGAACTCAGAGTGAGTAAATTGGCCATTTTCATGCACTTTTAACCATTCCATAAATCTTGTGTTTTGGGCCCCTGGAAGCATGAAAATCACTTTAAACATGCTAATTTTAGCTCTAACACTGATGATCCACCTACAAATGTGAACTGACGTTCAAAAATAAAACATTTGAAAACGGACCATTTTCCACATTTCTGAAGCATGACGTAATGGGGGGGTGTTATCTCTTTTGTCGAAAATCAGCCGTTTTTGCTCGAACATTAAATGCCTCCAAATGGTATTTAATTAACTTCCCGGGGTGAAGAAACCCTTTTTGAGAACTCAGAGTGAGTAAATTGTCCATTTTCATGCACTTTTAACCATTCCATAAATCTTGTGTTTTGGGCCCCAAGAAGCATGAAAATCACTTTAAACATGCTAATTTTAGCTCTAACACTGATGATCCACCTACAAATGTGAACTGACGTTCAAAAATAAAACATTTGAAAACGGACCATTTTCCACATTTCTGAAGCATGACGTAATGGGGGGGTGTTATCTCTTTTGTCGAAAATCAGCCGTTTTTGCTCGAACATTAAATGCCTCCAAATGGTATTTAATTAACTTCCCGAGCCCCTGGAAGCATGAAAATCACTTTAAACATGCTAATTTTAGCTCTAACACTGATGATGCACCTACAAATGTGAACTGACGTTCAAAAATAAAACATTTGAAAACGGACCATTTTCCACATTTCTGAAGCATGACGTAATGGGGGGGTGTTATCTCTTTTGTCGAAAATCAGCCGTTTTTGCTCTAACATTAAATGCCTCCAAATGGTATTTAATTAACTTCCCGAGCCCCTGGAAGCATGCAAATCACTTTAAACATGCTAATTTTAGCTCTAACACTGATGATCCACCTACAAATGTGAACTGACGTTCAAAAATAAAACATTTGAAAACGGACCATTTTCCACATTTCTGAAGCATGACGTAATGGGGGGGTGTTATCTCTTTTGTCGAAAATCAGCCGTTTTTGCTCGAACATTAAATGCCTCCAAATGGTATTTAATTAACTTCCCGGGGTGAAGAAACCCTTTTTGAGAACTCAGAGTGAGTAAATTGGCCATTTTCATGCACTTTTAACCATTCCATAAATCTTGTGTTTTGGGCCCCAAGAAGCATGAAAATCACTTTAAACATGCTAATTTTAGCTCTAACACTGATGATCCACCTACAAATGTAAACTGACGTTCAAAAATAAAACATTTGAAAACGGACCATTTTCCACATTTCTGAAGCATGACGTAATGGGGGGGTGTTATCTCTTTTGTCGAAAATCAGCCGTTTTTGCTCGAACATTAAATGCCTCCAAATGGTATTTAATTAACTTCCCGGGGTGAAGAAACCCTTTTTGAGAACTCAGAGTGAGTAAATTGGCCATTTTCATGCACTTTTAACCATTCCATAAATCTTGTGTTTTGGGCCCCAAGAAGCATGAAAATCACTTTAAACATGCTAATTTTAGCTCTAACACTGATGATCCACCTACAAATGTGAACTGACGTTCAAAAATAAAACATTTGAAAACGGACCATTTTCCACATTTCTGAAGCATGACGTAATGGGGGGGTGTTATCTCTTTTGTCGAAAATCAGCCGTTTTTGCTCGAACATTAAATGCCTCCAAATGGTATTTAATTAACTTCCCGAGCCCCTGGAAGCATGAAAATCACTTTAAACATGCTAATTTTAGCTCTAACACTGATGATCCACCTACAAATGTGAACTGACGTTCAAAAATAAAACATTTGAAAACGGACTATTTTCCACATTTCTGAAGCATGACGTAATGGGGGGGTGTTATCTCTTTTGTCGAAAATCAGCCGTTTTTGCTCTAACATTAAATGCCTCCAAATGGTATTTAATTAACTTCCCGAGCCCCTGGAAGCATGAAAATCACTTTAAACATGCTAATTTTAGCTCTAACACTGATGATCCACCTACAAATGTGAACTGACGTTCAAAAATAAAACATTTGAAAACGGACCATTTTCCACATTTCTGAAGCATGATGTAATGGGGGGGTGTTAGCTCTTTTGTCGAAAATCAGCCGTTTTTGCTCGAACATTAAATGCCTCCAAATGGTATTTAATTAACTTCCCGAGCCCCTGGAAGCATGAAAATCACTTTAAACATGCTAATTTTAGCTCTAACACTGATGATCCACCTACAAATGTGAACTGACGTTCAAAAATAAAACATTTGAAAACGGACCATTTTCCACATTTCTGAAGCATGACGTAATGGGGGGGTGTTATCTCTTTTGTCGAAAATCAGCCGTTTTTGCTCTAACATTAAATGCCTCCAAATGGTATTTAATTAACTTCCCGAGCCCCTGGAAGCATGAAAATCACTTTAAACATGCTAATTTTAGCTCTAACACTGATGATCCACCTACAAATGTGAACTGACATTCAAAAATAAAACATTTGAAAACGGACCATTTTCCACATTTCTGAAGCATGACGTAATGGGGGGGTGTTATCTCTTTTGTCGAAAATCAGCCGTTTTTGCTCTAACATTAAATGCCTCCAAATGGTATTTAATTAACTTCCCGGGGTGAAGAAACCCTTTTTGAGAACTCAGAGTGAGTAAATTGGCCATTTTCATGCACTTTTAACCATTCCATAAATCTTGTGTTTTGGGCCCCTGGAAGCATGAAAATCACTTTAAACATGCTAATTTTAGCTCTAACACTGATGATCCACCTACAAATGTGAACTGACGTTCAAAAATAAAACATTTGAAAACGGACCATTTTCCACATTTCTGAAGCATGACGTAATGGGGGGGTGTTAGCTCTTTTGTCGAAAATCAGCCGTTTTTGCTCGAACATTAAATGCCTCCAAATGGTATTTAATTAACTTCCCGAGCCCCTGGAAGCATGAAAATCACTTTAAACATGCTAATTTTAGCTCTAACACTGATGATCCACCTACAAATGTGAACTGACGTTCAAAAATAAAACATTTGAAAACGGACCATTTTCCACATTTCTGAAGCATGACGTAATGGGGGGGTGTTATCTCTTTTGTCGAAAATCAGCCGTTTTTGCTCGAACATTAAATGCCTCCAGATGGTATTTAATTAACTTCCCGGGGTGAAGAAACCCTTTTTGAGAACTCAGAGTGAGTAAATTGGCCATTTTCATGCACTTTTAACCATTCCATAAATCTTGTGTTTTGGGCCCCTGGAAGCATGAAAATCACTTTAAACATGCTAATTTTAGCTCTAACACTGATGATCCACCTACAAATGTGAACTGACGTTCAAAAATAAAACATTTGAAAACGGACCATTTTCCACATTTCTGAAGCATGACGTAATGGGGGGTGTTATCTCTTTTGTCGAAAATCAGCCGTTTTTGCTCTAACATTAAATGCCTCCAAATGGTATTTAATTAACTTCCCGAGCCCCTGGAAGCATGAAAATCACTTTAAACATGCTAATTTTAGCTCTAACACTGATGATCCACCTACAAATGTGAACTGACGTTCAAAAATAAAACATTTGAAAACGGACCATTTTCCACATTTCTGAAGCATGACGTAATGGGGGGGTGTTATCTCTTTTGTCGAAAATCAGCCGTTTTTGCTCGAACATTAAATGCCTCCAAATGGTATTTAATTAACTTCCCGAGCCCCTGGAAGCATGAAAATCACTTTAAACATGCTAATTTTAGCTCTAACACTGATGATCCACCTACAAATGTGAACTGACGTTCAAAAATAAAACATTTGAAAACGGACCATTTTCCACATTTCTGAAGCATGACGTAATGGGGGGGTGTTATCTCTTTTGTCGAAAATCAGCCGTTTTTGCTCGAACATTAAATGCCTCCAAATGGTATTTAATTAACTTCCCGAGCCCCTGGAAGCATGAAAATCACTTTAAACATGCTAATTTTAGCTCTAACACTGATGATCCACCTACAAATGTGAACTGACGTTCAAAAATAAAACATTTGAAAACGGACCATTTTCCACATTTCTGAAGCATGACGTAATGGGGGGGTGTTATCTCTTTTGTCGAAAATCAGCCGTTTTTGCTCGAACATTAAATGCCTCCAAATGGTATTTAATTAACTTCCCGGGGTGAAGAAACCCTTTTTGAGAACTCAGAGTGAGTAAATTGGCCATTTTCATGCACTTTTAACCATTCCATAAATCTTGTGTTTTGGGCCCCAAGAAGCATGAAAATCACTTTAAACATGCTAATTTTAGCTCTAACACTGATGATCCACCTACAAATGTGAACTGATGTTCAAAAATAAAACATTTGAAAACGGACCATTTTCCACATTTCTGAAGCATGACGTAATGGGGGGGTGTTATCTCTTTTGTCGAAAATCAGCCGTTTTTGCTCGAACATTAAATGCCTCCAAATGGTATTTAATTAACTTCCCGGGGTGAAGAAACCCTTTTTGAGAACTCAGAGTGAGTAAATTGGCCATTTTCATGCACTTTTAACCATTCCATAAATCTTGTGTTTTGGGCCCCAAGAAGCATGAAAATCACTTTAAACATGCTAATTTTAGCTCTAACACTGATGATCCACCTACAAATGTGAACTGACGTTCAAAAATAAAACATTTGAAAACGGACCATTTTCCACATTTCTGAAGCATGACGTAATGGGGGGGTGTTATCTCTTTTGTCGAAAATCAGCCGTTTTTGCTCGAACATTAAATGCCTCCAAATGGTATTTAATTAACTTCCCGAGCCCCTGGAAGCATGAAAATCACTTTAAACATGCTAATTTTAGCTCTAACACTGATGATCCACCTACAAATGTGAACTGACGTTCAAAAATAAAACATTTGAAAACGGACTATTTTCCACATTTCTGAAGCATGACGTAATGGGGGGGTGTTATCTCTTTTGTCGAAAATCAGCCGTTTTTGCTCTAACATTAAATGCCTCCAAATGGTATTTAATTAACTTCCCGAGCCCCTGGAAGCATGAAAATCACTTTAAACATGCTAATTTTAGCTCTAACACTGATGATCCACCTACAAATGTGAACTGACGTTCAAAAATAAAACATTTGAAAACGGACCATTTTCCACATTTCTGAAGCATGATGTAATGGGGGGGTGTTAGCTCTTTTGTCGAAAATCAGCCGTTTTTGCTCGAACATTAAATGCCTCCAAATGGTATTTAATTAACTTCCCGAGCCCCTGGAAGCATGAAAATCACTTTAAACATGCTAATTTTAGCTCTAACACTGATGATCCACCTACAAATGTGAACTGACGTTCAAAAATAAAACATTTGAAAACGGACCATTTTCCACATTTCTGAAGCATGACGTAATGGGGGGGTGTTATCTCTTTTGTCGAAAATCAGCCGTTTTTGCTCGAACATTAAATGCCTCCAAATGGTATTTAATTAACTTACCGGGGTGAAGAAACCCTTTTTGAGAACTCAGAGTGAGTAAATTGGCCATTTTCATGCACTTTTAACCATTCCATAAATCTTGTGTTTTGGGCCCCAAGAAGCATGAAAATCACTTTAAACATGCTAATTTTAGCTCTAACACTGATGATCCACCTACAAATGTGAACTGACGTTCAAAAATAAAACATTTGAAAACGGACCATTTTCCACATTTCTGAAGCATGACGTAATGGGGGGGTGTTATCTCTTTTGTCGAAAATCAGCCGTTTTTGCTCGAACATTAAATGCCTCCAAATGGTATTTAATTAACTTCCCGAGCCCCTGGAAGCATGAAAATCACTTTAAACATGCTAATTTTAGCTCTAACACTGATGATCCACCTACAAATGTGAACTGACGTTCAAAAATAAAACATTTGAAAACGGACCATTTTCCACATTTCTGAAGCATGACGTAATGGGGGGGTGTTATCTCTTTTGTCGAAAATCAGCCGTTTTTGCTCGAACATTAAATGCCTCCAAATGGTATTTAATTAACTTCCCGAGCCCCTGGAAGCATGAAAATCACTTTAAACATGCTAATTTTAGCTCTAACACTGATGATCCACCTACAAATGTGAACTGACGTTCAAAAATAAAACATTTGAAAACGGACCATTTTCCACATTTCTGAAGCATGACGTAATGGGGGGGTGTTATCTCTTTTGTCGAAAATCAGCCGTTTTGCTCGAACATTAAATGCCTCCAAATGGTATTTAATTAACTTCCCGAGCCCCTGGAAGCATGAAAATCACTTTAAACATGCTAATTTTAGCTCTAACACTGATGATCCACCTACAAATGTGAACTGACGTTCAAAAATAAAACATTTGAAAACGGACCATTTTCCACATTTCTGAAGCATGACGTAATGGGGGGGTGTTATCTCTTTTGTCGAAAATCAGCCGTTTTTGCTCGAACATTAAATGCCTCCAAATGGTATTTAATTAACTTCCCGGGGTGAAGAAACCCTTTTTGAGAACTCAGAGTGAGTAAATTGGCCATTTTCATGCACTTTTAACCATTCCATAAATCTTGTGTTTTGGGCCCCTGGAAGCATGAAAATCACTTTAAACATGCTAATTTTAGCTCTAACACTGATGATCCACCTACAAATGTGAACTGACGTTCAAAAATAAAACATTTGAAAACGGACCATTTTCCACATTTCTGAAGCATGACGTAATGGGGGGGTGTTATCTCTTTTGTCGAAAATCAGCCGTTTTTGCTCTAACATTAAATGCCTCCAAATGGTATTTAATTAACTTCCCGGGGTGAAGAAACCCTTTTTGAGAACTCAGAGTGAGTAAATTGGCCATTTTCATGCACTTTTAACCATTCCATAAATCTTGTGTTTTGGGCCCCTGGAAGCATGAAAATCACTTTAAACATGCTAATTTTAGCTCTAACACTGATGATCCACCTACAAATGTGAACTGACGTTCAAAAATAAAACATTTGAAAACGGACCATTTTCCACATTTCTGAAGCATGACGTAATGGGGGGGTGTTATCTCTTTTGTCGAAAATCAGCCGTTTTTGCTCGAACATTAAATGCCTCCAAATGGTATTTAATTAACTTCCCGAGCCCCTGGAAGCATGAAAATCACTTTAAACATGCTAATTTTAGCTCTAACACTGATGATCCACCTACAAATGTGAACTGACGTTCAAAAATAAAACATTTGAAAACGGACCATTTTCCACATTTCTGAAGCATGACGTAATGGGGGGGTGTTATCTCTTTTGTCGAAAATCAGCCGTTTTTGCTCGAACATTAAATGCCTCCAAATGGTATTTAATTAACTTCCCGGGGTGAAGAAACCCTTTTTGAGAACTCAGAGTGAGTAAATTGGCCATTTTCATGCACTTTTAACCATTCCATAAATCTTGTGTTTTGGGCCCCTGGAAGCATGAAAATCACTTTAAACATGCTAATTTTAGCTCTAACACTGATGATCCACCTACAAATGTGAACTGACGTTCAAAAATAAAACATTTGAAAACGGACCATTTTCCACATTTCTGAAGCATGACGTAATGGGGGGGTGTTATCTCTTTTGTCGAAAATCAGCCGTTTTTGCTCTAACATTAAATGCCTCCAAATGGTATTTAATTAACTTCCCGGGGTGAAGAAACCCTTTTTGAGAACTCAGAGTGAGTAAATTGGCCATTTTCATGCACTTTTAACCATTCCATAAATCTTGTGTTTTGGGCCCCAAGAAGCATGAAAATCACTTTAAACATGCTAATTTTAGCTCTAACACTGATGATCCACCTACAAATGTGAACTGACGTTCAAAAATAAAACATTTGAAAACGGACCATTTTCCACATTTCTGAAGCATGACGTAATGGGGGGGTGTTATCTCTTTTGTCGAAAATCAGCCGTTTTTGCTCTAACATTAAATGCCTCCAAATGGTATTTAATTAACTTCCCGAGCCCCTGGAAGCATGAAAATCACTTTAAACATGCTAATTTTAGCTCTAACACTGATGATCCACCTACAAATGTGAACTGACGTTCAAAAATAAAACATTTGAAAACGGACCATTTTCCACATTTCTGAAGCATGACGTAATGGGGGGGTGTCATCTCTTTTGTCGAAAATCAGCCGTTTTTGCTCTAACATTAAATGCCTCCAAATGGTATTTAATTAACTTCCCGGGGTGAAGAAACCCTTTTTGAGAACTCAGAGTGAGTAAATTGGCCATTTTCATGCACTTTTAACCATTCCATAAATCTTGTGTTTTGGGCCCCTGGAAGCATGAAAATCACTTTAAACATGCTAATTTTAGCTCTAACACTGATGATCCACCTACAAATGTGAACTGACGTTCAAAAATAAAACATTTGAAAACGGACCATTTTCCACATTTCTGAAGCATGACGTAATGGGGGGGTGTTATCTCTTTTGTCGAAAATCAGCCGTTTTTGCTCGAACATTAAATGCCTCCAAATGGTATTTAATTAACTTCCCGGGGTGAAGAAACCCTTTTTGAGAACTCAGAGTGAGTAAATTGGCCATTTTCATGCACTTTTATCCATTCCATAAATCTTGTGTTTTGGGCCCCTGGAAGCATGAAAATCACTTTAAACATGCTAATTTTAGCTCTAACACTGATGATCCACCTACAAATGTGAACTGACGTTCAAAAATAAAACATTTGAAAACGGACCATTTTCCACATTTCTGAAGCATGACGTAATGGGGGGGTGTTATCTCTTTTGTCGAAAATCAGCCGTTTTTGCTCGAACATTAAATGCCTCCAAATGGTATTTAATTAACTTCCCGAGCCCCTGGAAGCATGAAAATCACTTTAAACATGCTAATTTTAGCTCTAACACTGATGATCCACCTACAAATGTGAACTGACGTTCAAAAATAAAACATTTGAAAACGGACCATTTTCCACATTTCTGAAGCATGACGTAATGGGGGGGTGTTATCTCTTTTGTCGAAAATCAGCCGTTTTTGCTCGAACATTAAATGCCTCCAAATGGTATTTAATTAACTTCCCGATCCCCTGGAAGCATGAAAATCACTTTAAACATGCTAATTTTAGCTCTAACACTGATGATCCACCTACAAATGTGAACTGACGTTCAAAAATAAAACATTTGAAAACGGACCATTTTCCACATTTCTGAAGCATGACGTAATGGGGGGGTGTTATCTCTTTTGTCGAAAATCAGCCGTTTTTGCTCGAACATTAAATGCCTCCAAATGGTATTTAATTAACTTCCCGAGCCCCTGGAAGCATGAAAATCACTTTAAACATGCTAATTTTAGCTCTAACACTGATGATCCACCTACAAATGTGAACTGACGTTCAAAAATAAAACATTTGAAAACGGACCATTTTCCACATTTCTGAAGCATGAGGTAATGGGGGGGTGTTATCTCTTTTGTCGAAAATCAGCCGTTTTTGCTCGAACATTAAATGCCTCCAAATGGTATTTAATTAACTTCCCGAGCCCCTGGAAGCATGAAAATCACTTTAAACATGCTAATTTTAGCTCTAACACTGATGATCCACCTACAAATGTGAACTGACGTTCAAAAATAAAACATTTGAAAACGGACTATTTTCCACATTTCTGAAGCATGACGTAATGGGGGGTGTTATCTCTTTTGTCGAAAATCAGCCGTTTTTGCTCTAACATTAAATGCCTCCAAATGGTATTTAATTAACTTCCCGAGCCCCTGGAAGCATAAAAATCACTTTAAACATGCTAATTTTAGCTCTAACACTGATGATCCACCTACAAATGTGAACTGACGTTCAAAAATAAAACATTTGAAAACGGACCATTTTCCACATTTCTGAAGCATGACGTAATGGGGGGGTGTTATCTCTTTTGTCGAAAATCAGCCGTTTTTGCTCGAACATTAAATGCCTCCAAATGGTATTTAATTAACTTCCCGGGGTGGAGAAACCCTTTTTGAGAACTCAGAGTGAGTAAATTGGCCATTTTCATGCACTTTTAACCATTCTATAAATCTTGTGTTTTGGGCCCCTGGAAGCATGAAAATCACTTTAAACATGCTAATTTTAGCTCTAACACTGATGATCCACCTACAAATGTGAACTGACGTTCAAAAATAAAACATTTGAAAACGGACCATTTTCCACATTTCTGAAGCATGACGTAATGGGGGGGTGTTATCTCTTTTGTCGAAAATCAGCCGTTTTTGCTTGAACATTAAATGCCTCCAAATGGTATTTAATTAACTTCCCGGGGTGAAGAAACCCTTTTTGAGAACTCAGAGTGAGTAAATTGGCCATTTTCATGCACTTTTAACCATTCCATAAATCTTGTGTTTTGGGCCCCAAGAAGCATGAAAATCACTTTAAACATGCTAATTTTAGCTCTAACACTGATGATCCACCTACAAATGTGAACTGACGTTCAAAAATAAAACATTTGAAAACGGACCATTTTCCACATTTCTGAAGCATGACGTAATGGGGGGGTGTTATCTCTTTTGTCGAAAATCAGCCGTTTTTGCTCTAACATTAAATGCCTCCAAATGGTATTTAATTAACTTCCCGGGGTGAAGAAACCCTTTTTGAGAACTCAGAGTGAGTAAATTGGCCATTTTCATGCACTTTTAACCATTCCATAAATCTTGTGTTTTGGGCCCCTGGAAGCATGAAAATCACTTTAAACATGCTAATTTTAGCTCTAACACTGATGATCCACCTACAAATGTGAACTGACGTTCAAAAATAAAACATTTGAAAACGGACCATTTTCCACATTTCTGAAGCATGACGTAATGGGGGGGTGTTATCTCTTTTGTCGAAAATCAGCCGTTTTTGCTCTAACATTAAATGCCTCCAAATGGTATTTAATTAACTTCCCGAGCCCCTGGAAGCATGAAAATCACTTTAAACATGCTAATTTTAGCTCTAACACTGATGATCCACCTACAAATGTGAACTGACGTTCAAAAATAAAACATTTGAAAACGGACCATTTTCCACATTTCTGAAGCATGACGTAATGGGGGGGTGTTATCTCTTTTGTCGAAAATCAGCCGTTTTTGCTCGAACATTAAATGCCTCCAAATGGTATTTAATTAACTTCCCGAGCCCCTGGAAGCATGAAAATCACTTTAAACATGCTAATTTTAGCTCTAACACTGATGATCCACCTACAAATGTGAACTGACGTTCAAAAATAAAACATTTGAAAACGGACCATTTTCCACATTTCTGAAGCATGACGTAATGGGGGGGTGTTATCTCTTTTGTCGAAAATCAGCCGTTTTTGCTCGAACATTAAATGCCTCCAAATGGTATTTAATTAACTTCCCGAGCCCCTGGAAGCATGAAAATCACTTTAAACATGCTAATTTTAGCTCTAACACTGATGATCCACCTACAAATGTGAACTGACGTTCAAAAATAAAACATTTGAAAACGGACCATTTTCCACATTTCTGAAGCATGACGTAATGGGGGGGTGTTATCTCTTTTGTCGAAAATCAGCCGTTTTTGCTCGAACATTAAATGCCTCCAAATGGTATTTAATTAACTTCCCGAGCCCCTGGAAGCATGAAAATCACTTTAAACATGCTAATTTTAGCTCTAACACTGATGATCCACCTACAAATGTGAACTGACGTTCAAAAATAAAACATTTGAAAACGGACCATTTTCCACATTTCTGAAGCATGACGTAATGGGGGGGTGTTATCTCTTTTGTCGAAAATCAGCCGTTTTTGCTCGAACATTAAATGCCTCCAAATGGTATTTAATTAACTTCCCGAGCCCCTGGAAGCATGAAAATCACTTTAAACATGCTAATTTTAGCTCTAACACTGATGATCCACCTACAAATGTGAACTGACTTTCAAAAATAAAACATTTGAAAACGGACCATTTTCCACATTTCTGAAGCATGACGTAATGGGGGGGTGTTATCTCTTTTGTCGAAAATCAGCCGTTTTTGCTCGAACATTAAATGCCTCCAAATGGTATTTAATTAACTTCCCGGGGTGAAGAAACCCTTTTTGAGAACTCAGAGTGAGTAAATTGGCCATTTTCATGCACTTTTAACCATTCCATAAATCTTGTGTTTTGGGCCCCTGGAAGCATGAAAATCACTTTAAACATGCTAATTTTAGCTCTAACACTGATGATCCACCTACAAATGTGAACTGACGTTCAAAAATAAAACATTTGAAAACGGACCATTTTCCACATTTCTGAAGCATGACGTAATGGGGGGGTGTTATCTCTTTTGTCGAAAATCAGCCGTTTTTGCTCGAACATTAAATGCCTCCAAATGGTATTTAATTAACTTCCCGAGCCCCTGGAAGCATGAAAATCACTTTAAACATGCTAATTTTAGCTCTAACACTGATGATCCACCTACAAATGTGAACTGACGTTCAAAAATAAAACATTTGAAAACGGACCATTTTCCACATTTCTGAAGCATGACGTAATGGGGGGTGTTATCTCTTTTGTCGAAAATCAGCCGTTTTTGCTCTAACATTAAATGCCTCCAAATGGTATTTAATTAACTTCCCGAGCCCCTGGAAGCATAAAAATCACTTTAAACATGCTAATTTTAGCTCTAACACTGATGATCCACCTACAAATGTGAACTGACGTTCAAAAATAAAACATTTGAAAACGGACCATTTTCCACATTTCTGAAGCATGACGTAATGGGGGGGTGTTATCTCTTTTGTCGAAAATCAGCCGTTTTTGCTCGAACATTAAATGCCTCCAAATGGTATTTAATTAACTTCCCGGGGTGAAGAAACCCTTTTTGAGAACTCAGAGTGAGTAAATTGGCCATTTTCATGCACTTTTAACCATTCTATAAATCTTGTGTTTTGGGCCCCTGGAAGCATGAAAATCACTTTAAACATGCTAATTTTAGCTCTAACACTGATGATCCACCTACAAATGTGAACTGACGTTCAAAAATAAAACATTTGAAAACGGACCATTTTCCACATTTCTGAAGCATGACGTAATGGGGGGGTGTTATCTCTTTTGTCGAAAATCAGCCGTTTTTGCTTGAACATTAAATGCCTCCAAATGGTATTTAATTAACTTCCCGGGGTGAAGAAACCCTTTTTGGGAACTCAGAGTGAGTAAATTGGCCATTTTCATGCACTTTTAACCATTCCATAAATCTTGTGTTTTGGGCCCCAAGAAGCATGAAAATCACTTTAAACATGCTAATTTTAGCTCTAACACTGATGATCCACCTACAAATGTGAACTGACGTTCAAAAATAAAACATTTGAAAACGGACCATTTTCCACATTTCTGAAGCATGACGTAATGGGGGGGTGTTATCTCTTTTGTCGAAAATCAGCCGTTTTTGCTCTAACATTAAATGCCTCCAAATGGTATTTAATTAACTTCCCGGGGTGAAGAAACCCTTTTTGAGAACTCAGAGTGAGTAAATTGGCCATTTTCATGCACTTTTAACCATTCCATAAATCTTGTGTTTTGGGCCCCTGGAAGCATGAAAATCACTTTAAACATGCTAATTTTAGCTCTAACACTGATGATCCACCTACAAATGTGAACTGACGTTCAAAAATAAAACATTTGAAAACGGACCATTTTCCACATTTCTGAAGCATGACGTAATGGGGGGGTGTTATCTCTTTTGTCGAAAATCAGCCGTTTTTGCTCTAACATTAAATGCCTCCAAATGGTATTTAATTAACTTCCCGAGCCCCTGGAAGCATGAAAATCACTTTAAACATGCTAATTTTAGCTCTAACACTGATGATCCACCTACAAATGTGAACTGACGTTCAAAAATAAAACATTTGAAAACGGACCATTTTCCACATTTCTGAAGCATGACGTAATGGGGGGGTGTTATCTCTTTTGTCGAAAATCAGCCGTTTTTGCTCGAACATTAAATGCCTCCAAATGGTATTTAATTAACTTCCTGAGCCCCTGGAAGCATGAAAATCACTTTAAACATGCTAATTTTAGCTCTAACACTGATGATCCACCTACAAATGTGAACTGACGTTCAAAAATAAAACATTTGAAAACGGACCATTTTCCACATTTCTGAAGCATGACGTAATGGGGGGGTGTTATCTCTTTTGTCGAAAATCAGCCGTTTTTGCTCGAACATTAAATGCCTCCAAATGGTATTTAATTAACTTCCCGAGCCCCTGGAAGCATGAAAATCACTTTAAACATGCTAATTTTAGCTCTAACACTGATGATCCACCTACAAATGTGAACTGACGTTCAAAAATAAAACATTTGAAAACGGACCATTTTCCACATTTCTGAAGCATGACGTAATGGGGGGGTGTTATCTCTTTTGTCGAAAATCAGCCGTTTTTGCTCTAACATTAAATGCCTCCAAATGGTATTTAATTAACTTCCCGAGCCCCTGGAAGCATGAAAATCACTTTAAACATGCTAATTTTAGCTCTAACACTGATGATCCACCTACAAATGTGAACTGACGTTCAAAAATAAAACATTTGAAAACGGACCATTTTCCACATTTCTGAAGCATGACGTAATGGGGGGGTGTTATCTCTTTTGTCGAAAATCAGCCGTTTTTGCTCGAACATTAAATGCCTCCAAATGGTATTTAATTAACTTCCCGAGCCCCTGGAAGCATGAAAATCACTTTAAACATGCTAATTTTAGCTCTAACACTGATGATCCACCTACAAATGTGAACTGACGTTCAAAAATAAAACATTTGAAAACGGACCATTTTCCACATTTCTGAAGCATGACGTAATGGGGGGGTGTTATCTCTTTTGTCGAAAATCAGCCGTTTTTGCTCGAACATTAAATGCCTCCAAATGGTATTTAATTAACTTCCCGAGCCCCTGGAAGCATGAAAATCACTTTAAACATGCTAATTTTAGCTCTAACACTGATGATCCACCTACAAATGTGAACTGACGTTCAAAAATAAAACATTTGAAAACGGACCATTTTCCACATTTCTGAAGCATGACGTAATGGGGGGGTGTTATCTCTTTTGTCGAAAATCAGCCGTTTTTGCTCGAACATTAAATGCCTCCAAATGGTATTTAATTAACTTCCCGGGGTGAAGAAACCCTTTTTGAGAACTCAGAGTGAGTAAATTGGCCATTTTCATGCACTTTTAACCATTCCATAAATCTTGTGTTTTGGGCCCCTGGAAGCATGAAAATCACTTTAAACATGCTAATTTTAGCTCTAACACTGATGATCCACCTACAAATGTGAACTGACGTTCAAAAATAAAACATTTGAAAACGGACCATTTTCCACATTTCTGAAGCATGACGTAATGGGGGGGTGTTATCTCTTTTGTCGAAAATCAGCCGTTTTTGCTCGAACATTAAATGCCTCCAAATGGTATTTAATTAACTTCCCGGGGTGAAGAAACCCTTTTTGAGAACTCAGAGTGAGTAAATTGGCCATTTTCATGCACTTTTAACCATTCCATAAATCTTGTGTTTTGGGCCCCTGGAAGCATGAAAATCACTTTAAACATGCTAATTTTAGCTCTAACACTGATGATCCACCTACAAATGTGAACTGACGTTCAAAAATAAAACATTTGAAAACGGACCATTTTCCACATTTCTGAAGCATGACGTAATGGGGGGGTGTTATCTCTTTTGTCGAAAATCAGCCGTTTTTGCTCGAACATTAAATGCCTCCAAATGGTATTTAATTAACTTCCCGAGCCCCTGGAAGCATGAAAATCACTTTAAACATGCTAATTTTAGCTCTAACACTGATGATCCACCTACAAATGTGAACTGACGTTCAAAAATAAAACATTTGAAAACGGACCATTTTCCACATTTCTGAAGCATGACGTAATGGGGGGGTGTTATCTCTTTTGTCGAAAATCAGCCGTTTTTGCTCGAACATTAAATGCCTCCAAATGGTATTTAATTAACTTCCCGGGGTGAAGAAACCCTTTTTGAGAACTCAGAGTGAGTAAATTGGCCATTTTCATGCACTTTTAACCATTCCATAAATCTTGTGTTTTGGGCCCCTGGAAGCATGAAAATCACTTTAAACATGCTAATTTTAGCTCTAACACTGATGATCCACCTACAAATGTGAACTGACGTTCAAAAATAAAACATTTGAAAACGGACCATTTTCCACATTTCTGAAGCATGACGTAATGGGGGGGTGTTATCTCTTTTGTCGAAAATCAGCCGTTTTTGCTCTAACATTAAATGCCTCCAAATGGTATTTAATTAACTTCCCGGGGTGAAGAAACCCTTTTTGAGAACTCAGAGTGAGTAAATTGGCCATTTTCATGCACTTTTAACCATTCCATAAATCTTGTGTTTTGGGCCCCAAGAAGCATGAAAATCACTTTAAACATGCTAATTTTAGCTCTAACACTGATGATCCACCTACAAATGTGAACTGACGTTCAAAAATAAAACATTTGAAAACGGACCATTTTCCACATTTCTGAAGCATGACGTAATGGGGGGGTGTTATCTCTTTTGTCGAAAATCAGCCGTTTTTGCTCTAACATTAAATGCCTCCAAATGGTATTTAATTAACTTCCCGAGCCCCTGGAAGCATGAAAATCACTTTAAACATGCTAATTTTAGCTCTAACACTGATGATCCACCTACAAATGTGAACTGACGTTCAAAAATAAAACATTTGAAAACGGACCATTTTCCACATTTCTGAAGCATGACGTAATGGGGGGGTGTCATCTCTTTTGTCGAAAATCAGCCGTTTTTGCTCTAACATTAAATGCCTCCAAATGGTATTTAATTAACTTCCCGGGGTGAAGAAACCCTTTTTGAGAACTCAGAGTGAGTAAATTGGCCATTTTCATGCACTTTTAACCATTCCATAAATCTTGTGTTTTGGGCCCCTGGAAGCATGAAAATCACTTTAAACATGCTAATTTTAGCTCTAACACTGATGATCCACCTACAAATGTGAACTGACGTTCAAAAATAAAACATTTGAAAACGGACCATTTTCCACATTTCTGAAGCATGACGTAATGGGGGGGTGTTATCTCTTTTGTCGAAAATCAGCCGTTTTTGCTCGAACATTAAATGCCTCCAAATGGTATTTAATTAACTTCCCGGGGTGAAGAAACCCTTTTTGAGAACTCAGAGTGAGTAAATTGGCCATTTTCATGCACTTTTATCCATTCCATAAATCTTGTGTTTTGGGCCCCTGGAAGCATGAAAATCACTTTAAACATGCTAATTTTAGCTCTAACACTGATGATCCACCTACAAATGTGAACTGACGTTCAAAAATAAAACATTTGAAAACGGACCATTTTCCACATTTCTGAAGCATGACGTAATGGGGGGGTGTTATCTCTTTTGTCGAAAATCAGCCGTTTTTGCTCGAACATTAAATGCCTCCAAATGGTATTTAATTAACTTCCCGAGCCCCTGGAAGCATGAAAATCACTTTAAACATGCTAATTTTAGCTCTAACACTGATGATCCACCTACAAATGTGAACTGACGTTCAAAAATAAAACATTTGAAAACGGACCATTTTCCACATTTCTGAAGCATGACGTAATGGGGGGGTGTTATCTCTTTTGTCGAAAATCAGCCGTTTTTGCTCGAACATTAAATGCCTCCAAATGGTATTTAATTAACTTCCCGAGCCCCTGGAAGCATGAAAATCACTTTAAACATGCTAATTTTAGCTCTAACACTGATGATCCACCTACAAATGTGAACTGACGTTCAAAAATAAAACATTTGAAAACGGACCATTTTCCACATTTCTGAAGCATGACGTAATGGGGGGGTGTTATCTCTTTTGTCGAAAATCAGCCGTTTTTGCTCGAACATTAAATGCCTCCAAATGGTATTTAATTAACTTCCCGAGCCCCTGGAAGCATGAAAATCACTTTAAACATGCTAATTTTAGCTCTAACACTGATGATCCACCTACAAATGTGAACTGACGTTCAAAAATAAAACATTTGAAAACGGACCATTTTCCACATTTCTGAAGCATGAGGTAATGGGGGGGTGTTATCTCTTTTGTCGAAAATCAGCCGTTTTTGCTCGAACATTAAATGCCTCCAAATGGTATTTAATTAACTTCCCGAGCCCCTGGAAGCATGAAAATCACTTTAAACATGCTAATTTTAGCTCTAACACTGATGATCCACCTACAAATGTGAACTGACGTTCAAAAATAAAACATTTGAAAACGGACCATTTTCCACATTTCTGAAGCATGACGTAATGGGGGGTGTTATCTCTTTTGTCGAAAATCAGCCGTTTTTGCTCTAACATTAAATGCCTCCAAATGGTATTTAATTAACTTCCCGAGCCCCTGGAAGCATAAAAATCACTTTAAACATGCTAATTTTAGCTCTAACACTGATGATCCACCTACAAATGTGAACTGACGTTCAAAAATAAAACATTTGAAAACGGACCATTTTCCACATTTCTGAAGCATGACGTAATGGGGGGGTGTTATCTCTTTTGTCGAAAATCAGCCGTTTTTGCTCGAACATTAAATGCCTCCAAATGGTATTTAATTAACTTCCCGGGGTGGAGAAACCCTTTTTGAGAACTCAGAGTGAGTAAATTGGCCATTTTCATGCACTTTTAACCATTCTATAAATCTTGTGTTTTGGGCCCCTGGAAGCATGAAAATCACTTTAAACATGCTAATTTTAGCTCTAACACTGATGATCCACCTACAAATGTGAACTGACGTTCAAAAATAAAACATTTGAAAACGGACCATTTTCCACATTTCTGAAGCATGACGTAATGGGGGGGTGTTATCTCTTTTGTCGAAAATCAGCCGTTTTTGCTTGAACATTAAATGCCTCCAAATGGTATTTAATTAACTTCCCGGGGTGAAGAAACCCTTTTTGAGAACTCAGAGTGAGTAAATTGGCCATTTTCATGCACTTTTAACCATTCCATAAATCTTGTGTTTTGGGCCCCAAGAAGCATGAAAATCACTTTAAACATGCTAATTTTAGCTCTAACACTGATGATCCACCTACAAATGTGAACTGACGTTCAAAAATAAAACATTTGAAAACGGACCATTTTCCACATTTCTGAAGCATGACGTAATGGGGGGGTGTTATCTCTTTTGTCGAAAATCAGCCGTTTTTGCTCTAACATTAAATGCCTCCAAATGGTATTTAATTAACTTCCCGGGGTGAAGAAACCCTTTTTGAGAACTCAGAGTGAGTAAATTGGCCATTTTCATGCACTTTTAACCATTCCATAAATCTTGTGTTTTGGGCCCCTGGAAGCATGAAAATCACTTTAAACATGCTAATTTTAGCTCTAACACTGATGATCCACCTACAAATGTGAACTGACGTTCAAAAATAAAACATTTGAAAACGGACCATTTTCCACATTTCTGAAGCATGACGTAATGGGGGGGTGTTATCTCTTTTGTCGAAAATCAGCCGTTTTTGCTCTAACATTAAATGCCTCCAAATGGTATTTAATTAACTTCCCGAGCCCCTGGAAGCATGAAAATCACTTTAAACATGCTAATTTTAGCTCTAACACTGATGATCCACCTACAAATGTGAACTGACGTTCAAAAATAAAACATTTGAAAACGGACCATTTTCCACATTTCTGAAGCATGACGTAATGGGGGGGTGTTATCTCTTTTGTCGAAAATCAGCCGTTTTTGCTCGAACATTAAATGCCTCCAAATGGTATTTAATTAACTTCCCGAGCCCCTGGAAGCATGAAAATCACTTTAAACATGCTAATTTTAGCTCTAACACTGATGATCCACCTACAAATGTGAACTGACGTTCAAAAATAAAACATTTGAAAACGGACCATTTTCCACATTTCTGAAGCATGACGTAATGGGGGGGTGTTATCTCTTTTGTCGAAAATCAGCCGTTTTTGCTCGAACATTAAATGCCTCCAAATGGTATTTAATTAACTTCCCGAGCCCCTGGAAGCATGAAAATCACTTTAAACATGCTAATTTTAGCTCTAACACTGATGATCCACCTACAAATGTGAACTGACGTTCAAAAATAAAACATTTGAAAACGGACCATTTTCCACATTTCTGAAGCATGACGTAATGGGGGGGTGTTATCTCTTTTGTCGAAAATCAGCCGTTTTTGCTTGAACATTAAATGCCTCCAAATGGTATTTAATTAACTTCCCGGGGTGAAGAAACCCTTTTTGGGAACTCAGAGTGAGTAAATTGGCCATTTTCATGCACTTTTAACCATTCCATAAATCTTGTGTTTTGGGCCCCAAGAAGCATGAAAATCACTTTAAACATGCTAATTTTAGCTCTAACACTGATGATCCACCTACAAATGTGAACTGACGTTCAAAAATAAAACATTTGAAAACGGACCATTTTCCACATTTCTGAAGCATGACGTAATGGGGGGGTGTTATCTCTTTTGTCGAAAATCAGCCGTTTTTGCTCTAACATTAAATGCCTCCAAATGGTATTTAATTAACTTCCCGGGGTGAAGAAACCCTTTTTGAGAACTCAGAGTGAGTAAATTGGCCATTTTCATGCACTTTTAACCATTCCATAAATCTTGTGTTTTGGGCCCCTGGAAGCATGAAAATCACTTTAAACATGCTAATTTTAGCTCTAACACTGATGATCCACCTACAAATGTGAACTGACGTTCAAAAATAAAACATTTGAAAACGGACCATTTTCCACATTTCTGAAGCATGACGTAATGGGGGGGTGTTATCTCTTTTGTCGAAAATCAGCCGTTTTTGCTCTAACATTAAATGCCTCCAAATGGTATTTAATTAACTTCCCGAGCCCCTGGAAGCATGAAAATCACTTTAAACATGCTAATTTTAGCTCTAACACTGATGATCCACCTACAAATGTGAACTGACGTTCAAAAATAAAACATTTGAAAACGGACCATTTTCCACATTTCTGAAGCATGACGTAATGGGGGGGTGTTATCTCTTTTGTCGAAAATCAGCCGTTTTTGCTCGAACATTAAATGCCTCCAAATGGTATTTAATTAACTTCCTGAGCCCCTGGAAGCATGAAAATCACTTTAAACATGCAAATTTTAGCTCTAACACTGATGATCCACCTACAAATGTGAACTGACGTTCAAAAATAAAACATTTGAAAACGGACCATTTTCCACATTTCTGAAGCATGACGTAATGGGGGGGTGTTATCTCTTTTGTCGAAAATCAGCCGTTTTTGCTCGAACATTAAATGCCTCCAAATGGTATTTAATTAACTTCCCGAGCCCCTGGAAGCATGAAAATCACTTTAAACATGCTAATTTTAGCTCTAACACTGATGATCCACCTACAAATGTGAACTGACGTTCAAAAATAAAACATTTGAAAACGGACCATTTTCCACATTTCTGAAGCATGACGTAATGGGGGGGTGTTATCTCTTTTGTCGAAAATCAGCCGTTTTTGCTCTAACATTAAATGCCTCCAAATGGTATTTAATTAACTTCCCGAGCCCCTGGAAGCATGAAAATCACTTTAAACATGCTAATTTTAGCTCTAACACTGATGATCCACCTACAAATGTGAACTGACGTTCAAAAATAAAACATTTGAAAACGGACCATTTTCCACATTTCTGAAGCATGACGTAATGGGGGGGTGTTATCTCTTTTGTCGAAAATCAGCCGTTTTTGCTCGAACATTAAATGCCTCCAAATGGTATTTAATTAACTTCCCGAGCCCCTGGAAGCATGAAAATCACTTTAAACATGCTAATTTTAGCTCTAACACTGATGATCCACCTACAAATGTGAACTGACGTTCAAAAATAAAACATTTGAAAACGGACCATTTTCCACATTTCTGAAGCATGACGTAATGGGGGGGTGTTATCTCTTTTGTCGAAAATCAGCCGTTTTTGCTCGAACATTAAATGCCTCCAAATGGTATTTAATTAACTTCCCGAGCCCCTGGAAGCATGAAAATCACTTTAAACATGCTAATTTTAGCTCTAACACTGATGATCCACCTACAAATGTGAACTGACGTTCAAAAATAAAACATTTGAAAACGGACCATTTTCCACATTTCTGAAGCATGACGTAATGGGGGGGTGTTATCTCTTTTGTCGAAAATCAGCCGTTTTTGCTCGAACATTAAATGCCTCCAAATGGTATTTAATTAACTTCCCGGGGTGAAGAAACCCTTTTTGAGAACTCAGAGTGAGTAAATTGGCCATTTTCATGCACTTTTAACCATTCCATAAATCTTGTGTTTTGGGCCCCTGGAAGCATGAAAATCACTTTAAACATGCTAATTTTAGCTCTAACACTGATGATCCACCTACAAATGTGAACTGACGTTCAAAAATAAAACATTTGAAAACGGACCATTTTCCACATTTCTGAAGCATGACGTAATGGGGGGGTGTTATCTCTTTTGTCGAAAATCAGCCGTTTTTGCTCGAACATTAAATGCCTCCAAATGGTATTTAATTAACTTCCCGGGGTGAAGAAACCCTTTTTGAGAACTCAGAGTGAGTAAATTGGCCATTTTCATGCACTTTTAACCATTCCATAAATCTTGTGTTTTGGGCCCCTGGAAGCATGAAAATCACTTTAAACATGCTAATTTTAGCTCTAACACTGATGATCCACCTACAAATGTGAACTGACGTTCAAAAATAAAACATTTGAAAACGGACCATTTTCCACATTTCTGAAGCATGACGTAATGGGGGGGTGTTATCTCTTTTGTCGAAAATCAGCCGTTTTTGCTCGAACATTAAATGCCTCCAAATGGTATTTAATTAACTTCCCGAGCCCCTGGAAGCATGAAAATCACTTTAAACATGCTAATTTTAGCTCTAACACTGATGATCCACCTACAAATGTGAACTGACGTTCAAAAATAAAACATTTGAAAACGGACCATTTTCCACATTTCTGAAGCATGACGTAATGGGGGGGTGTTATCTCTTTTGTCGAAAATCAGCCGTTTTTGCTCGAACATTAAATGCCTCCAAATGGTATTTAATTAACTTCCCGGGGTGAAGAAACCCTTTTTGAGAACTCAGAGTGAGTAAATTGGCCATTTTCATGCACTTTTAACCATTCCATAAATCTTGTGTTTTGGGCCCCTGGAAGCATGAAAATCACTTTAAACATGCTAATTTTAGCTCTAACACTGATGATCCACCTACAAATGTGAACTGACGTTCAAAAATAAAACATTTGAAAACGGACCATTTTCCACATTTCTGAAGCATGACGTAATGGGGGGGTGTTATCTCTTTTGTCGAAAATCAGCCGTTTTTGCTCTAACATTAAATGCCTCCAAATGGTATTTAATTAACTTCCCGGGGTGAAGAAACCCTTTTTGAGAACTCAGAGTGAGTAAATTGGCCATTTTCATGCACTTTTAACCATTCCATAAATCTTGTGTTTTGGGCCCCAAGAAGCATGAAAATCACTTTAAACATGCTAATTTTAGCTCTAACACTGATGATCCACCTACAAATGTGAACTGACGTTCAAAAATAAAACATTTGAAAACGGACCATTTTCCACATTTCTGAAGCATGACGTAATGGGGGGGTGTTATCTCTTTTGTCGAAAATCAGCCGTTTTTGCTCTAACATTAAATGCCTCCAAATGGTATTTAATTAACTTCCCGAGCCCCTGGAAGCATGAAAATCACTTTAAACATGCTAATTTTAGCTCTAACACTGATGATCCACCTACAAATGTGAACTGACGTTCAAAAATAAAACATTTGAAAACGGACCATTTTCCACATTTCTGAAGCATGACGTAATGGGGGGGTGTCATCTCTTTTGTCGAAAATCAGCCGTTTTTGCTCTAACATTAAATGCCTCCAAATGGTATTTAATTAACTTCCCGGGGTGAAGAAACCCTTTTTGAGAACTCAGAGTGAGTAAATTGGCCATTTTCATGCACTTTTAACCATTCCATAAATCTTGTGTTTTGGGCCCCTGGAAGCATGAAAATCACTTTAAACATGCTAATTTTAGCTCTAACACTGATGATCCACCTACAAATGTGAACTGACGTTCAAAAATAAAACATTTGAAAACGGACCATTTTCCACATTTCTGAAGCATGACGTAATGGGGGGGTGTTATCTCTTTTGTCGAAAATCAGCCGTTTTTGCTCGAACATTAAATGCCTCCAAATGGTATTTAATTAACTTCCCGGGGTGAAGAAACCCTTTTTGAGAACTCAGAGTGAGTAAATTGGCCATTTTCATGCACTTTTATCCATTCCATAAATCTTGTGTTTTGGGCCCCTGGAAGCATGAAAATCACTTTAAACATGCTAATTTTAGCTCTAACACTGATGATCCACCTACAAATGTGAACTGACGTTCAAAAATAAAACATTTGAAAACGGACCATTTTCCACATTTCTGAAGCATGACGTAATGGGGGGATGTTATCTCTTTTGTCGAAAATCAGCCGTTTTTGCTCGAACATTAAATGCCTCCAAATGGTATTTAATTAACTTCCCGAGCCCCTGGAAGCATGAAAATCACTTTAAACATGCTAATTTTAGCTCTAACACTGATGATCCACCTACAAATGTGAACTGACGTTCAAAAATAAAACATTTGAAAACGGACCATTTTCCACATTTCTGAAGCATGACGTAATGGGGGGGTGTTATCTCTTTTGTCGAAAATCAGCCGTTTTTGCTCGAACATTAAATGCCTCCAAATGGTATTTAATTAACTTCCCGAGCCCCTGGAAGCATGAAAATCACTTTAAACATGCTAATTTTAGCTCTAACACTGATGATCCACCTACAAATGTGAACTGACGTTCAAAAATAAAACATTTGAAAACGGACCATTTTCCACATTTCTGAAGCATGACGTAATGGGGGGGTGTTATCTCTTTTGTCGAAAATCAGCCGTTTTTGCTCGAACATTAAATGCCTCCAAATGGTATTTAATTAACTTCCCGAGCCCCTGGAAGCATGAAAATCACTTTAAACATGCTAATTTTAGCTCTAACACTGATGATCCACCTACAAATGTGAACTGACGTTCAAAAATAAAACATTTGAAAACGGACCATTTTCCACATTTCTGAAGCATGAGGTAATGGGGGGGTGTTATCTCTTTTGTCGAAAATCAGCCGTTTTTGCTCGAACATTAAATGCCTCCAAATGGTATTTAATTAACTTCCCGAGCCCCTGGAAGCATGAAAATCACTTTAAACATGCTAATTTTAGCTCTAACACTGATGATCCACCTACAAATGTGAACTGACGTTCAAAAATAAAACATTTGAAAACGGACCATTTTCCACATTTCTGAAGCATGACGTAATGGGGGGTGTTATCTCTTTTGTCGAAAATCAGCCGTTTTTGCTCTAACATTAAATGCCTCCAAATGGTATTTAATTAACTTCCCGAGCCCCTGGAAGCATAAAAATCACTTTAAACATGCTAATTTTAGCTCTAACACTGATGATCCACCTACAAATGTGAACTGACGTTCAAAAATAAAACATTTGAAAACGGACCATTTTCCACATTTCTGAAGCATGACGTAATGGGGGGGTGTTATCTCTTTTGTCGAAAATCAGCCGTTTTTGCTCGAACATTAAATGCCTCCAAATGGTATTTAATTAACTTCCCGGGGTGGAGAAACCCTTTTTGAGAACTCAGAGTGAGTAAATTGGCCATTTTCATGCACTTTTAACCATTCTATAAATCTTGTGTTTTGGGCCCCTGGAAGCATGAAAATCACTTTAAACATGCTAATTTTAGCTCTAACACTGATGATCCACCTACAAATGTGAACTGACGTTCAAAAATAAAACATTTGAAAACGGACCATTTTCCACATTTCTGAAGCATGACGTAATGGGGGGGTGTTATCTCTTTTGTCGAAAATCAGCCGTTTTTGCTTGAACATTAAATGCCTCCAAATGGTATTTAATTAACTTCCCGGGGTGAAGAAACCCTTTTTGAGAACTCAGAGTGAGTAAATTGGCCATTTTCATGCACTTTTAACCATTCCATAAATCTTGTGTTTTGGGCCCCAAGAAGCATGAAAATCACTTTAAACATGCTAATTTTAGCTCTAACACTGATGATCCACCTACAAATGTGAACTGACGTTCAAAAATAAAACATTTGAAAACGGACCATTTTCCACATTTCTGAAGCATGACGTAATGGGGGGGTGTTATCTCTTTTGTCGAAAATCAGCCGTTTTTGCTCTAACATTAAATGCCTCCAAATGGTATTTAATTAACTTCCCGGGGTGAAGAAACCCTTTTTGAGAACTCAGAGTGAGTAAATTGGCCATTTTCATGCACTTTTAACCATTCCATAAATCTTGTGTTTTGGGCCCCTGGAAGCATGAAAATCACTTTAAACATGCTAATTTTAGCTCTAACACTGATGATCCACCTACAAATGTGAACTGACGTTCAAAAATAAAACATTTGAAAACGGACCATTTTCCACATTTCTGAAGCATGACGTAATGGGGGGGTGTTATCTCTTTTGTCGAAAATCAGCCGTTTTTGCTCTAACATTAAATGCCTCCAAATGGTATTTAATTAACTTCCCGAGCCCCTGGAAGCATGAAAATCACTTTAAACATGCTAATTTTAGCTCTAACACTGATGATCCACCTACAAATGTGAACTGACGTTCAAAAATAAAACATTTGAAAACGGACCATTTTCCACATTTCTGAAGCATGACGTAATGGGGGGGTGTTATCTCTTTTGTCGAAAATCAGCCGTTTTTGCTCGAACATTAAATGCCTCCAAATGGTATTTAATTAACTTCCCGAGCCCCTGGAAGCATGAAAATCACTTTAAACATGCTAATTTTAGCTCTAACACTGATGATCCACCTACAAATGTGAACTGACGTTCAAAAATAAAACATTTGAAAACGGACCATTTTCCACATTTCTGAAGCATGACGTAATGGGGGGGTGTTATCTCTTTTGTCGAAAATCAGCCGTTTTTGCTCGAACATTAAATGCCTCCAAATGGTATTTAATTAACTTCCCGAGCCCCTGGAAGCATGAAAATCACTTTAAACATGCTAATTTTAGCTCTAACACTGATGATCCACCTACAAATGTGAACTGACGTTCAAAAATAAAACATTTGAAAACGGACCATTTTCCACATTTCTGAAGCATGACGTAATGGGGGGGTGTTATCTCTTTTGTCGAAAATCAGCCGTTTTTGCTCGAACATTAAATGCCTCCAAATGGTATTTAATTAACTTCCCGAGCCCCTGGAAGCATGAAAATCACTTTAAACATGCTAATTTTAGCTCTAACACTGATGATCCACCTACAAATGTGAACTGACGTTCAAAAATAAAACATTTGAAAACGGACCATTTTCCACATTTCTGAAGCATGACGTAATGGGGGGGTGTTATCTCTTTTGTCAAAAATCAGCCGTTTTTGCTCGAACATTAAATGCCTCCAAATGGTATTTAATTAACTTCCCGAGCCCCTGGAAGCATGAAAATCACTTTAAACATGCTAATTTTAGCTCTAACACTGATGATCCACCTACAAATGTGAACTGACTTTCAAAAATAAAACATTTGAAAACGGACCATTTTCCACATTTCTGAAGCATGACGTAATGGGGGGGTGTTATCTCTTTTGTCGAAAATCAGCCGTTTTTGCTCGAACATTAAATGCCTCCAAATGGTATTTAATTAACTTCCCGGGGTGAAGAAACCCTTTTTGAGAACTCAGAGTGAGTAAATTGGCCATTTTCATGCACTTTTAACCATTCCATAAATCTTGTGTTTTGGGCCCCTGGAAGCATGAAAATCACTTTAAACATGCTAATTTTAGCTCTAACACTGATGATCCACCTACAAATGTGAACTGACGTTCAAAAATAAAACATTTGAAAACGGACCATTTTCCACATTTCTGAAGCATGACGTAATGGGGGGGTGTTATCTCTTTTGTCGAAAATCAGCCGTTTTTGCTCGAACATTAAATGCCTCCAAATGGTATTTAATTAACTTCCCGAGCCCCTGGAAGCATGAAAATCACTTTAAACATGCTAATTTTAGCTCTAACACTGATGATCCACCTACAAATGTGAACTGACGTTCAAAAATAAAACATTTGAAAACGGACCATTTTCCACATTTCTGAAGCATGACGTAATGGGGGGTGTTATCTCTTTTGTCGAAAATCAGCCGTTTTTGCTCTAACATTAAATGCCTCCAAATGGTATTTAATTAACTTCCCGAGCCCCTGGAAGCATAAAAATCACTTTAAACATGCTAATTTTAGCTCTAACACTGATGATCCACCTACAAATGTGAACTGACGTTCAAAAATAAAACATTTGAAAACGGACCATTTTCCACATTTCTGAAGCATGACGTAATGGGGGGGTGTTATCTCTTTTGTCGAAAATCAGCCGTTTTTGCTCGAACATTAAATGCCTCCAAATGGTATTTAATTAACTTCCCGGGGTGAAGAAACCCTTTTTGAGAACTCAGAGTGAGTAAATTGGCCATTTTCATGCACTTTTAACCATTCTATAAATCTTGTGTTTTGGGCCCCTGGAAGCATGAAAATCACTTTAAACATGCTAATTTTAGCTCTAACACTGATGATCCACCTACAAATGTGAACTGACGTTCAAAAATAAAACATTTGAAAACGGACCATTTTCCACATTTCTGAAGCATGACGTAATGGGGGGGTGTTATCTCTTTTGTCGAAAATCAGCTGTTTTTGCTTGAACATTAAATGCCTCCAAATGGTATTTAATTAACTTCCCGGGGTGAAGAAACCCTTTTTGGGAACTCAGAGTGAGTAAATTGGCCATTTTCATGCACTTTTAACCATTCCATAAATCTTGTGTTTTGGGCCCCAAGAAGCATGAAAATCACTTTAAACATGCTAATTTTAGCTCTAACACTGATGATCCACCTACAAATGTGAACTGACGTTCAAAAATAAAACATTTGAAAACGGACCATTTTCCACATTTCTGAAGCATGACGTAATGGGGGGGTGTTATCTCTTTTGTCGAAAATCAGCCGTTTTTGCTCTAACATTAAATGCCTCCAAATGGTATTTAATTAACTTCCCGGGGTGAAGAAACCCTTTTTGAGAACTCAGAGTGAGTAAATTGGCCATTTTCATGCACTTTTAACCATTCCATAAATCTTGTGTTTTGGGCCCCTGGAAGCATGAAAATCACTTTAAACATGCTAATTTTAGCTCTAACACTGATGATCCACCTACAAATGTGAACTGACGTTCAAAAATAAAACATTTGAAAACGGACCATTTTCCACATTTCTGAAGCATGACGTAATGGGGGGGTGTTATCTCTTTTGTCGAAAATCAGCCGTTTTTGCTCTAACATTAAATGCCTCCAAATGGTATTTAATTAACTTCCCGAGCCCCTGGAAGCATGAAAATCACTTTAAACATGCTAATTTTAGCTCTAACACTGATGATCCACCTACAAATGTGAACTGACGTTCAAAAATAAAACATTTGAAAACGGACCATTTTCCACATTTCTGAAGCATGACGTAATGGGGGGGTGTTATCTCTTTTGTCGAAAATCAGCCGTTTTTGCTCGAACATTAAATGCCTCCAAATGGTATTTAATTAACTTCCTGAGCCCCTGGAAGCATGAAAATCACTTTAAACATGCTAATTTTAGCTCTAACACTGATGATCCACCTACAAATGTGAACTGACGTTCAAAAATAAAACATTTGAAAACGGACCATTTTCCACATTTCTGAAGCATGACGTAATGGGGGGGTGTTATCTCTTTTGTCGAAAATCAGCCGTTTTTGCTCTAACATTAAATGCCTCCAAATGGTATTTAATTAACTTCCCGAGCCCCTGGAAGCATGAAAATCACTTTAAACATGCTAATTTTAGCTCTAACACTGATGATCCACCTACAAATGTGAACTGACGTTCAAAAATAAAACATTTGAAAACGGACCATTTTCCACATTTCTGAAGCATGACGTAATGGGGGGTGTTATCTCTTTTGTCGAAAATCAGCCGTTTTTGCTCGAACATTAAATGCCTCCAAATGGTATTTAATTAACTTCCCGAGCCCCTGGAAGCATGAAAATCACTTTAAACATGCTAATTTTAGCTCTAACACTGATGATCCACCTACAAATGTGAACTGACGTTCAAAAATAAAACATTTGAAAACGGACCATTTTCCACATTTCTGAAGCATGACGTAATGGGGGGGTGTTATCTCTTTTGTCGAAAATCAGCCGTTTTTGCTCGAACATTAAATGCCTCCAAATGGTATTTAATTAACTTCCCGAGCCCCTGGAAGCATGAAAATCACTTTAAACATGCTAATTTTAGCTCTAACACTGATGATCCACCTACAAATGTGAACTGACGTTCAAAAATAAAACATTTGAAAACGGACCATTTTCCACATTTCTGAAGCATGACGTAATGGGGGGGTGTTATCTCTTTTGTCGAAAATCAGCCGTTTTTGCTCTAACATTAAATGCCTCCAAATGGTATTTAATTAACTTCCCGAGCCCCTGGAAGCATGAAAATCACTTTAAACATGCTAATTTTAGCTCTAACACTGATGATCCACCTACAAATGTGAACTGACGTTCAAAAATAAAACATTTGAAAACGGACCATTTTCCACATTTCTGAAGCATGACGTAATGGGGGGGTGTTATCTCTTTTGTCGAAAATCAGCCGTTTTTGCTCGAACATTAAATGCCTCCAAATGGTATTTAATTAACTTCCCGAGCCCCTGGAAGCATGAAAATCACTTTAAACATGCTAATTTTAGCTCTAACACTGATGATCCACCTACAAATGTGAACTGACGTTCAAAAATAAAACATTTGAAAACGGACCATTTTCCACATTTCTGAAGCATGACGTAATGGGGGGGTGTTATCTCTTTTGTCGAAAATCAGCCGTTTTTGCTCGAACATTAAATGCCTCCAAATGGTATTTAATTAACTTCCCGAGCCCCTGGAAGCATGAAAATCACTTTAAACATGCTAATTTTAGCTCTAACACTGATGATCCACCTACAAATGTGAACTGACGTTCAAAAATAAAACATTTGAAAACGGACCATTTTCCACATTTCTGAAGCATGACGTAATGGGGGGGTGTTATCTCTTTTGTCGAAAATCAGCCGTTTTTGCTCGAACATTAAATGCCTCCAAATGGTATTTAATTAACTTCCCGGGGTGAAGAAACCCTTTTTGAGAACTCAGAGTGAGTAAATTGGCCATTTTCATGCACTTTTAACCATTCCATAAATCTTGTGTTTTGGGCCCCAAGAAGCATGAAAATCACTTTAAACATGCTAATTTTAGCTCTAACACTGATGATCCACCTACAAATGTGAACTGACGTTCAAAAATAAAACATTTGAAAACGGACCATTTTCCACATTTCTGAAGCATGACGTAATGGGGGGGTGTTATCTCTTTTGTCGAAAATCAGCCGTTTTTGCTCTAACATTAAATGCCTCCAAATGGTATTTAATTAACTTCCCGAGCCCCTGGAAGCATGAAAATCACTTTAAACATGCTAATTTTAGCTCTAACACTGATGATCCACCTACAAATGTGAACTGACGTTCAAAAATAAAACATTTGAAAACGGACCATTTTCCACATTTCTGAAGCATGACGTAATGGGGGGGTGTTATCTCTTTTGTCGAAAATCAGCCGTTTTTGCTCGTACATTAAATGCCTCCAAATGGTATTTAATTAACTTCCCGAGCCCCTGGAAGCATGAAAATCACTTTAAACATGCTAATTTTAGCTCTAACACTGATGATCCACCTACAAATGTGAACTGACGTTCAAAAATAAAACATTTGAAAACGGACCATTTTCCACATTTCTGAAGCATGACGTAATGGGGGGGTGTTATCTCTTTTGTCGAAAATCAGCCGTTTTTGCTCTAACATTAAATGCCTCCAAATGGTATTTAATTAACTTCCCGAGCCCCTGGAAGCATGAAAATCACTTTAAACATGCTAATTTTAGCTCTAACACTGATGATCCACCTACAAATGTGAACTGACGTTCAAAAATAAAACATTTGAAAACGGACCATTTTCCACATTTCTGAAGCATGACGTAATGGGGGGGTGTTATCTCTTTTGTCGAAAATCAGCCGTTTTTGCTCGAACATTAAATGCCTCCAAATGGTATTTAATTAACTTCCCGAGCCCCTGGAAGCATGAAAATCACTTTAAACATGCTAATTTTAGCTCTAACACTGATGATCCACCTACAAATGTGAACTGACTTTCAAAAATAAAACATTTGAAAACGGACCATTTTCCACATTTCTGAAGCATGACGTAATGGGGGGGTGTTATCTCTTTTGTCGAAAATCAGCCGTTTTTGCTCGAACATTAAATGCCTCCAAATGGTATTTAATTAACTTCCCGGGGTGAAGAAACCCTTTTTGAGAACTCAGAGTGAGTAAATTGGCCATTTTCATGCACTTTTAACCATTCCATAAATCTTGTGTTTTGGGCCCCAAGAAGCATGAAAATCACTTTAAACATGCTAATTTTAGCTCTAACACTGATGATCCACCTACAAATGTGAACTGACGTTCAAAAATAAAACATTTGAAAACGGACCATTTTCCACATTTCTGAAGCATGACGTAATGGGGGGGTGTTATCTCTTTTGTCGAAAATCAGCCGTTTTTGCTCGAACATTAAATGCCTCCAAATGGTATTTAATTAACTTCCCGAGCCCCTGGAAGCATGAAAATCACTTTAAACATGCTAATTTTAGCTCTAACACTGATGATGCACCTACAAATGTGAACTGACGTTCAAAAATAAAACATTTGAAAACGGACCATTTTCCACATTTCTGAAGCATGACGTAATGGGGGGGTGTTATCTCTTTTGTCGAAAATCAGCCGTTTTTGCTCTAACATTAAATGCCTCCAAATGGTATTTAATTAACTTCCCGAGCCCCTGGAAGCATGAAAATCACTTTAAACATGCTAATTTTAGCTCTAACACTGATGATCCACCTACAAATGTGAACTGACGTTCAAAAATAAAACATTTGAAAACGGACCATTTTCCACATTTCTGAAGCATGACGTAATGGGGGGGTGTTATCTCTTTTGTCGAAAATCAGCCGTTTTTGCTCGAACATTAAATGCCTCCAAATGGTATTTAATTAACTTCCCGGGGTGAAGAAACCCTTTTTGAGAACTCAGAGTGAGTAAATTGGCCATTTTCATGCACTTTTAACCATTCCATAAATCTTGTGTTTTGGGCCCCAAGAAGCATGAAAATCACTTTAAACATGCTAATTTTAGCTCTAACACTGATGATCCACCTACAAATGTGAACTGACGTTCAAAAATAAAACATTTGAAAACGGACCATTTTCCACATTTCTGAAGCATGACGTAATGGGGGGGTGTTATCTCTTTTGTCGAAAATCAGCCGTTTTTGCTCGAACATTAAATGCCTCCAAATGGTATTTAATTAACTTCCCGGGGTGAAGAAACCCTTTTTGAGAACTCAGAGTGAGTAAATTGGCCATTTTCATGCACTTTTAACCATTCCATAAATCTTGTGTTTTGGGCCCCAAGAAGCATGAAAATCACTTTAAACATGCTAATTTTAGCTCTAACACTGATGATCCACCTACAAATGTGAACTGACGTTCAAAAATAAAACATTTGAAAACGGACCATTTTCCACATTTCTGAAGCATGACGTAATGGGGGGGTGTTATCTCTTTTGTCGAAAATCAGCCGTTTTTGCTCGAACATTAAATGCCTCCAAATGGTATTTAATTAACTTCCCGAGCCCCTGGAAGCATGAAAATCACTTTAAACATGCTAATTTTAGCTCTAACACTGATGATCCACCTACAAATGTGAACTGACGTTCAAAAATAAAACATTTGAAAACGGACTATTTTCCACATTTCTGAAGCATGACGTAATGGGGGGGTGTTATCTCTTTTGTCGAAAATCAGCCGTTTTTGCTCGAACATTAAATGCCTCCAAATGGTATTTAATTAACTTCCCGAGCCCCTGGAAGCATGAAAATCACTTTAAACATGCTAATTTTAGCTCTAACACTGATGATCCACCTACAAATGTGAACTGACGTTCAAAAATAAAACATTTGAAAACGGACCATTTTCCACATTTCTGAAGCATGACGTAATGGGGGGGTGTTATCTCTTTTGTCGAAAATCAGCCGTTTTGCTCGAACATTAAATGCCTCCAAATGGTATTTAATTAACTTCCCGAGCCCCTGGAAGCATGAAAATCACTTTAAACATGCTAATTTTAGCTCTAACACTGATGATCCACCTACAAATGTGAACTGACGTTCAAAAATAAAACATTTGAAAACGGACCATTTTCCACATTTCTGAAGCATGACGTAATGGGGGGGTGTTATCTCTTTTGTCGAAAATCAGCCGTTTTTGCTCGAACATTAAATGCCTCCAAATGGTATTTAATTAACTTCCCGGGGTGAAGAAACCCTTTTTGAGAACTCAGAGTGAGTAAATTGGCCATTTTCATGCACTTTTAACCATTCCATAAATCTTGTGTTTTGGGCCCCTGGAAGCATGAAAATCACTTTAAACATGCTAATTTTAGCTCTAACACTGATGATCCACCTACAAATGTGAACTGACGTTCAAAAATAAAACATTTGAAAACGGACCATTTTCCACATTTCTGAAGCATGACGTAATGGGGGGGTGTTATCTCTTTTGTCGAAAATCAGCCGTTTTTGCTCTAACATTAAATGCCTCCAAATGGTATTTAATTAACTTCCCGGGGTGAAGAAACCCTTTTTGAGAACTCAGAGTGAGTAAATTGGCCATTTTCATGCACTTTTAACCATTCCATAAATCTTGTGTTTTGGGCCCCTGGAAGCATGAAAATCACTTTAAACATGCTAATTTTAGCTCTAACACTGATGATCCACCTACAAATGTGAACTGACGTTCAAAAATAAAACATTTGAAAACGGACCATTTTCCACATTTCTGAAGCATGACGTAATGGGGGGGTGTTATCTCTTTTGTCGAAAATCAGCCGTTTTTGCTCGAACATTAAATGCCTCCAAATGGTATTTAATTAACTTCCCGAGCCCCTGGAAGCATGAAAATCACTTTAAACATGCTAATTTTAGCTCTAACACTGATGATCCACCTACAAATGTGAACTGACGTTCAAAAATAAAACATTTGAAAACGGACCATTTTCCACATTTCTGAAGCATGACGTAATGGGGGGGTGTTATCTCTTTTGTCGAAAATCAGCCGTTTTTGCTCGAACATTAAATGCCTCCAAATGGTATTTAATTAACTTCCCGAGCCCCTGGAAGCATGAAAATCACTTTAAACATGCTAATTTTAGCTCCAACACTGATGATCCACCTACAAATGTGAACTGACGTTCAAAAATAAAACATTTGAAAACGGACCATTTTCCACATTTCTGAAGCATGACGTAATGGGGGGGTGTTATCTCTTTTGTCGAAAATCAGCCGTTTTTGCTCGAACATTAAATGCCTCCAAATGGTATTTAATTAACTTCCCGAGCCCCTGGAAGCATGAAAATCACTTTAAACATGCTAATTTTAGCTCTAACACTGATGATCCACCTACAAATGTGAACTGACGTTCAAAAATAAAACATTTGAAAACGGACCATTTTCCACATTTCTGAAGCATGACGTAATGGGGGGGTGTTATCTCTTTTGTCGAAAATCAGCCGTTTTTGCTCGAACATTAAATGCCTCCAAATGGTATTTAATTAACTTCCCGAGCCCCTGGAAGCATGAAAATCACTTTAAACATGCTAATTTTAGCTCTAACACTGATGATCCACCTACAAATGTGAACTGACGTTCAAAAATAAAACATTTGAAAACGGACCATTTTCCACATTTCTGAAGCATGACGTAATGGGGGGGTGTTATCTCTTTTGTCGAAAATCAGCCGTTTTTGCTCGAACATTAAATGCCTCCAAATGGTATTTAATTAACTTCCCGGGGTGAAGAAACCCTTTTTGAGAACTCAGAGTGAGTAAATTGGCCATTTTCATGCACTTTTAACCATTCCATAAATCTTGTGTTTTGGGCCCCTGGAAGCATGAAAATCACTTTAAACATGCTAATTTTAGCTCTAACACTGATGATCCACCTACAAATGTGAACTGACGTTCAAAAATAAAACATTTGAAAACGGACCATTTTCCACATTTCTGAAGCATGACGTAATGGGGGGGTGTTATCTCTTTTGTCGAAAATCAGCCGTTTTTGCTCTAACATTAAATGCCTCCAAATGGTATTTAATTAACTTCCCGGGGTGAAGAAACCCTTTTTGAGAACTCAGAGTGAGTAAATTGGCCATTTTCATGCACTTTTAACCATTCCATAAATCTTGTGTTTTGGGCCCCAAGAAGCATGAAAATCACTTTAAACATGCTAATTTTAGCTCTAACACTGATGATCCACCTACAAATGTGAACTGACGTTCAAAAATAAAACATTTGAAAACGGACCATTTTCCACATTTCTGAAGCATGACGTAATGGGGGGGTGTTATCTCTTTTGTCGAAAATCAGCCGTTTTTGCTCTAACATTAAATGCCTCCAAATGGTATTTAATTAACTTCCCGAGCCCCTGGAAGCATGAAAATCACTTTAAACATGCTAATTTTAGCTCTAACACTGATGATCCACCTACAAATGTGAACTGACGTTCAAAAATAAAACATTTGAAAACGGACCATTTTCCACATTTCTGAAGCATGACGTAATGGGGGGGTGTCATCTCTTTTGTCGAAAATCAGCCGTTTTTGCTCTGACATTAAATGCCTCCAAATGGTATTTAATTAACTTCCCGGGGTGAAGAAACCCTTTTTGAGAACTCAGAGTGAGTAAATTGGCCATTTTCATGCACTTTTAACCATTCCATAAATCTTGTGTTTTGGGCCCCTGGAAGCATGAAAATCACTTTAAACATGCTAATTTTAGCTCTAACACTGATGATCCACCTACAAATGTGAACTGACGTTCAAAAATAAAACATTTGAAAACGGACCATTTTCCACATTTCTGAAGCATGACGTAATGGGGGGGTGTTATCTCTTTTGTCGAAAATCAGCCGTTTTTGCTCGAACATTAAATGCCTCCAAATGGTATTTAATTAACTTCCCGAGCCCCTGGAAGCATGAAAATCACTTTAAACATGCTAATTTTAGCTCTAACACTGATGATCCACCTACAAATGTGAACTGACGTTCAAAAATAAAACATTTGAAAACGGACCATTTTCCACATTTCTGAAGCATGACGTAATGGGGGGGTGTTATCTCTTTTGTCAAAAATCAGCCGTTTTTGCTCGAACATTAAATGCCTCCAAATGGTATTTAATTAACTTCCCGAGCCCCTGGAAGCATGAAAATCACTTTAAACATGCTAATTTTAGCTCTAACACTGATGATCCACCTACAAATGTGAACTGACGTTCAAAAATAAAACATTTGAAAACGGACCATTTTCCACATTTCTGAAGCATGAGGTAATGGGGGGGTGTTATCTCTTTTGTCGAAAATCAGCCGTTTTTGCTCGAACATTAAATGCCTCCAAATGGTATTTAATTAACTTCCCGAGCCCCTGGAAGCATGAAAATCACTTTAAACATGCTAATTTTAGCTCTAACACTGATGATCCACCTACAAATGTGAACTGACGTTCAAAAATAAAACATTTGAAAACGGACCATTTTCCACATTTCTGAAGCATGACGTAATGGGGGGTGTTATCTCTTTTGTCGAAAATCAGCCGTTTTTGCTCTAACATTAAATGCCTCCAAATGGTATTTAATTAACTTCCCGAGCCCCTGGAAGCATAAAAATCACTTTAAACATGCTAATTTTAGCTCTAACACTGATGATCCACCTACAAATGTGAACTGACGTTCAAAAATAAAACATTTGAAAACGGACCATTTTCCACATTTCTGAAGCATGACGTAATGGGGGGGGTGTTATCTCTTTTGTCGAAAATCAGCCGTTTTTGCTCGAACATTAAATGCCTCCAAATGGTATTTAATTAACTTCCCGGGGTGAAGAAACCCTTTTTGAGAACTCAGAGTGAGTAAATTGGCCATTTTCATGCACTTTTAACCATTCTATAAATCTTGTGTTTTGGGCCCCTGGAAGCATGAAAATCACTTTAAACATGCTAATTTTAGCTCTAACACTGATGATCCACCTACAAATGTGAACTGACGTTCAAAAATAAAACATTTGAAAACGGACCATTTTCCACATTTCTGAAGCATGACGTAATGGGGGGGTGTTATCTCTTTTGTCGAAAATCAGCCGTTTTTGCTTGAACATTAAATGCCTCCAAATGGTATTTAATTAACTTCCCGGGGTGAAGAAACCCTTTTTGAGAACTCAGAGTGAGTAAATTGGCCATTTATATGCACTTTTAACCATTCCATAAATCTTGTGTTTTGGACCCCAAGAAGCATGAAAATCACTTTAAACATGCTAATTTTAGCTCTAACACTGATGATCCACCTACAAATGTGAACTGACGTTCAAAAATAAAACATTTGAAAACGGACCATTTTCCACATTTCTGAAGCATGACGTAATGGGGGGGTGTTATCTCTTTTGTCGAAAATCAGCCGTTTTTGCTCTAACATTAAATGCCTCCAAATGGTATTTAATTAACTTCCCGGGGTGAAGAAACCCTTTTTGAGAACTCAGAGTGAGTAAATTGGCCATTTTCATGCACTTTTAAGCATTCCATAAATCTTGTGTTTTGGGCCCCTGGAAGCATGAAAATCACTTTAAACATGCTAATTTTAGCTCCAACACTGATGATCCACCTACAAATGTGAACTGACGTTCAAAAATAAAACATTTGAAAACGGACCATTTTCCACATTTCTGAAGCATGACGTAATGGGGGGGTGTTATCTCTTTTGTCGAAAATCAGCCGTTTTTGCTCTAACATTAAATGCCTCCAAATGGTATTTAATTAACTTCCCGAGCCCCTGGAAGCATGAAAATCACTTTAAACATGCTAATTTTAGCTCTAACACTGATGATCCACCTACAAATGTGAACTGACGTTCAAAAATAAAACATTTGAAAACGGACCATTTTCCACATTTCTGAAGCATGACGTAATGGGGGGGTGTTATCTCTTTTGTCGAAAATCAGCCGTTTTTGCTCGAACATTAAATGCCTCCAAATGGTATTTAATTAACTTCCCGAGCCCCTGGAAGCATGAAAATCACTTTAAACATGCTAATTTTAGCTCTAACACTGATGATCCACCTACAAATGTGAACTGACGTTCAAAAATAAAACATTTGAAAACGGACCATTTTCCACATTTCTGAAGCATGACGTAATGGGGGGGTGTTATCTCTTTTGTCGAAAATCAGCCGTTTTTGCTCTAACATTAAATGCCTCCAAATGGTATTTAATTAACTTCCCGAGCCCCTGGAAGCATGAAAATCACTTTAAACATGCTAATTTTAGCTCTAACACTGATGATCCACCTACAAATGTGAACTGACGTTCAAAAATAAAACATTTGAAAACGGACCATTTTCCACATTTCTGAAGCATGACGTAATGGGGGGGTGTTATCTCTTTTGTCGAAAATCAGCCGTTTTTGCTCGAACATTAAATGCCTCCAAATGGTATTTAATTAACTTCCCGAGCCCCTGGAAGCATGAAAATCACTTTAAACATGCTAATTTTAGCTCTAACACTGATGATCCACCTACAAATGTGAACTGACGTTCAAAAATAAAACATTTGAAAACGGACCATTTTCCACATTTCTGAAGCATGACGTAATGGGGGGGTGTTATCTCTTTTGTCGAAAATCAGCCGTTTTTGCTCGAACATTAAATGCCTCCAAATGGTATTTAATTAACTTCCCGAGCCCCTGGAAGCATGAAAATCACTTTAAACATGCTAATTTTAGCTCTAACACTGATGATCCACCTACAAATGTGAACTGACTTTCAAAAATAAAACATTTGAAAACGGACCATTTTCCACATTTCTGAAGCATGACGTAATGGGGGGGTGTTATCTCTTTTGTCGAAAATCAGCCGTTTTTGCTCGAACATTAAATGCCTCCAAATGGTATTTAATTAACTTCCCGGGGTGAAGAAACCCTTTTTGAGAACTCAGAGTGAGTAAATTGGCCATTTTCATGCACTTTTAACCATTCCATAAATCTTGTGTTTTGGGCCCCTGGAAGCATGAAAATCACTTTAAACATGCTAATTTTAGCTCTAACACTGATGATCCACCTACAAATGTGAACTGACGTTCAAAAATAAAACATTTGAAAACGGACCATTTTCCACATTTCTGAAGCATGACGTAATGGGGGGGTGTTATCTCTTTTGTCGAAAATCAGCCGTTTTTGCTCGAACATTAAATGCCTCCAAATGGTATTTAATTAACTTCCCGAGCCCCTGGAAGCATGAAAATCACTTTAAACATGCTAATTTTAGCTCTAACACTGATGATCCACCTACAAATGTGAACTGACGTTCAAAAATAAAACATTTGAAAACGGACCATTTTCCACATTTCTGAAGCATGACGTAATGGGGGGTGTTATCTCTTTTGTCGAAAATCAGCCGTTTTTGCTCTAACATTAAATGCCTCCAAATGGTATTTAATTAACTTCCCGAGCCCCTGGAAGCATAAAAATCACTTTAAACATGCTAATTTTAGCTCTAACACTGATGATCCACCTACAAATGTGAACTGACGTTCAAAAATAAAACATTTGAAAACGGACCATTTTCCACATTTCTGAAGCATGACGTAATGGGGGGGTGTTATCTCTTTTGTCGAAAATCAGCCGTTTTTGCTCGAACATTAAATGCCTCCAAATGGTATTTAATTAACTTCCCGGGGTGAAGAAACCCTTTTTGAGAACTCAGAGTGAGTAAATTGGCCATTTTCATGCACTTTTAACCATTCTATAAATCTTGTGTTTTGGGCCCCTGGAAGCATGAAAATCACTTTAAACATGCTAATTTTAGCTCTAACACTGATGATCCACCTACAAATGTGAACTGACGTTCAAAAATAAAACATTTGAAAACTGACCATTTTCCACATTTCTGAAGCATGACGTAATGGGGGGGTGTTATCTCTTTTGTCGAAAATCAGCCGTTTTTGCTTGAACATTAAATGCCTCCAAATGGTATTTAATTAACTTCCCGGGGTGAAGAAACCCTTTTTGAGAACTCAGAGTGAGTAAATTGGCCATTTTCATGCACTTTTAACCATTCCATAAATCTTGTGTTTTGGGCCCCAAGAAGCATGAAAATCACTTTAAACATGCTAATTTTAGCTCTAACACTGATGATCCACCTACAAATGTGAACTGACGTTCAAAAATAAAACATTTGAAAACGGACCATTTTCCACATTTCTGAAGCATGACGTAATGGGGGGGTGTTATCTCTTTTGTCGAAAATCAGCCGTTTTTGCTCTAACATTAAATGCCTCCAAATGGTATTTAATTAACTTCCCGGGGTGAAGAAACCCTTTTTGAGAACTCAGAGTGAGTAAATTGGCCATTTTCATGCACTTTTAACCATTCCATAAATCTTGTGTTTTGGGCCCCTGGAAGCATGAAAATCACTTTAAACATGCTAATTTTAGCTCTAACACTGATGATCCACCTACAAATGTGAACTGACGTTCAAAAATAAAACATTTGAAAACGGACCATTTTCCACATTTCTGAAGCATGACGTAATGGGGGGGTGTTATCTCTTTTGTCGAAAATCAGCCGTTTTTGCTCTAACATTAAATGCCTCCAAATGGTATTTAATTAACTTCCCGAGCCCCTGGAAGCATGAAAATCACTTTAAACATGCTAATTTTAGCTCTAACACTGATGATCAACCTACAAATGTGAACTGACGTTCAAAAATAAAACATTTGAAAACGGACCATTTTCCACATTTCTGAAGCATGACGTAATGGGGGGGTGTTATCTCTTTTGTCGAAAATCAGCCGTTTTTGCTCGAACATTAAATGCCTCCAAATGGTATTTAATTAACTTCCCGAGCCCCTGGAAGCATGAAAATCACTTTAAACATGCTAATTTTAGCTCTAACACTGATGATCCACCTACAAATGTGAACTGACGTTCAAAAATAAAACATTTGAAAACGGACCATTTTCCACATTTCTGAAGCATGACGTAATGGGGGGGTGTTATCTCTTTTGTCGAAAATCAGCCGTTTTTGCTCTAACATTAAATGCCTCCAAATGGTATTTAATTAACTTCCCGAGCCCCTGGAAGCATGAAAATCACTTTAAACATGCTAATTTTAGCTCTAACACTGATGATCCACCTACAAATGTGAACTGACGTTCAAAAATAAAACATTTGAAAACGGACCATTTTCCACATTTCTGAAGCATGACGTAATGGGGGGGTGTTATCTCTTTTGTCGAAAATCAGCCGTTTTTGCTTGAACATTAAATGCCTCCAAATGGTATTTAATTAACTTCCCGAGCCCCTGGAAGCATGAAAATCACTTTAAACATGCTAATTTTAGCTCTAACACTGATGATCCACCTACAAATGTGAACTGACGTTCAAAAATAAAACATTTGAAAACGGACCATTTTCCACATTTCTGAAGCATGACGTAATGGGGGGGTGTTATCTCTTTTGTCGAAAATCAGCCGTTTTTGCTCAAACATTAAATGCCTCCAAATGGTATTTAATTAACTTCCCGGGGTGAAGAAACCCTTTTTGAGAACTCAGAGTGAGTAAATTGGCCATTTTCATGCACTTTTAACCATTCCATAAATCTTGTGTTTTGGGCCCCTGGAAGCATGAAAATCACTTTAAACATGCTAATTTTAGCTCTAACACTGATGATCCACCTACAAATGTGAACTGACGTTCAAAAATAAAACATTTGAAAACGGACCATTTTCCACATTTCTGAAGCATGACGTAATGGGGGGGTGTTATCTCTTTTGTCGAAAATCAGCCGTTTTTGCTCGAACATTAAATGCCTCCAAATGGTATTTAATTAACTTCCCGGGGTGAAGAAACCCTTTTTGAGAACTCAGAGTGAGTAAATTGGCCATTTTCATGCACTTTTAACCATTCCATAAATCTTGTGTTTTGGGCCCCAAGAAGCATGAAAATCACTTTAAACATGCTAATTTTAGCTCTAACACTGATGATCCACCTACAAATGTGAACTGACGTTCAAAAATAAAACATTTGAAAACGGACCATTTTCCACATTTCTGAAGCATGACGTAATGGGGGGGTGTTATCTCTTTTGTCGAAAATCAGCCGTTTTTGCTCTAACATTAAATGCCTCCAAATGGTATTTAATTAACTTCCCGAGCCCCTGGAAGCATGAAAATCACTTTAAACATGCTAATTTTAGCTCTAACACTGATGATCCACCTACAAATGTGAACTGACGTTCAAAAATAAAACATTGGAAAACGGACCATTTTCCACATTTCTGAAGCATGACGTAATGGGGGGGTGTTATCTCTTTTGTCGAAAATCAGCCGTTTTTGCTCGTACATTAAATGCCTCCAAATGGTATTTAATTAACTTCCCGAGCCCCTGGAAGCATGAAAATCACTTTAAACATGCTAATTTTAGCTCTAACACTGATGATCCACCTACAAATGTGAACTGACGTTCAAAAATAAAACATTTGAAAACGGACCATTTTCCACATTTCTGAAGCATGACGTAATGGGGGGGTGTTATCTCTTTTGTCGAAAATCAGCCGTTTTTGCTCTAACATTAAATGCCTCCAAATGGTATTTAATTAACTTCCCGAGCCCCTGGAAGCATGAAAATCACTTTAAACATGCTAATTTTAGCTCTAACACTGATGATCCACCTACAAATGTGAACTGACGTTCAAAAATAAAACATTTGAAAACGGACCATTTTCCACATTTCTGAAGCATGACGTAATGGGGGGGTGTTATCTCTTTTGTCGAAAATCAGCCGTTTTTGCTCGAACATTAAATGCCTCCAAATGGTATTTAATTAACTTCCCGAGCCCCTGGAAGCATGAAAATCACTTTAAACATGCTAATTTTAGCTCTAACACTGATGATCCACCTACAAATGTGAACTGACTTTCAAAAATAAAACATTTGAAAACGGACCATTTTCCACATTTCTGAAGCATGACGTAATGGGGGGGTGTTATCTCTTTTGTCGAAAATCAGCCGTTTTTGCTCGAACATTAAATGCCTCCAAATGGTATTTAATTAACTTCCCGGGGTGAAGAAACCCTTTTTGAGAACTCAGAGTGAGTAAATTGGCCATTTTCATGCACTTTTAACCATTCCATAAATCTTGTGTTTTGGGCCCCAAGAAGCATGAAAATCACTTTAAACATGCGAATTTTAGCTCTAACACTGATGATCCACCTACAAATGTGAACTGACGTTCAAAAATAAAACATTTGAAAACGGACCATTTTCCACATTTCTGAAGCATGACGTAATGGGGGGGTGTTATCTCTTTTGTCGAAAATCAGCCGTTTTTGCTCGAACATTAAATGCCTCCAAATGGTATTTAATTAACTTCCCGAGCCCCTGGAAGCATGAAAATCACTTTAAACATGCTAATTTTAGCTCTAACACTGATGATCCACCTACAAATGTGAACTGACGTTCAAAAATAAAACATTTGAAAACGGACCATTTTCCACATTTCTGAAGCATGACGTAATGGGGGGGTGTTATCTCTTTTGTCGAAAATCAGCCGTTTTTGCTCGAACATTAAATGCATCCAAATGGTATTTAATTAACTTCCCGAGCCCCTGGAAGCATGAAAATCACTTTAAACATGCTAATTTTAGCTCTAACACTGATGATCCACGTACAAATGTGAACTGACGTTCAAAAATAAAACATTTGAAAACGGACCATTTTCCACATTTCTGAAGCATGACGTAATGGGGGGGTGTTATCTCTTTTGTCGAAAATCAGCCGTTTTTGCTCGAACATTAAATGCCTCCAAATGGTATTTAATTAACTTCCCGAGGTGAAGAAACCCTTTTTGAGAACTCAGAGTGAGTAAATTGGCCATTTTCATGCACTTTTAACCATTCCATAAATCTTGTGTTTTGGGCCCCTGGAAGCATGAAAATCACTTTAAACATGCTAATTTTAGCTCTAACACTGATGATCCACCTACAAATGTGAACTGACGTTCAAAAATAAAACATTTGAAAACGGACCATTTTCCACATTTCTGAAGCATGACGTAATGGGGGGGTGTTATCTCTTTTGTCGAAAATCAGCCGTTTTTGCTCTAACATTAAATGCCTCCAAATGGTATTTAATTAACTTCCCGGGGTGAAGAAACCCTTTTTGAGAACTCAGAGTGAGTAAATTGGCCATTTTCATGCACTTTTAACCATTCCATAAATCTTGTGTTTTGGGCCCCTGGAAGCATGAAAATCACTTTAAACATGCTAATTTTAGCTCTAACACTGATGATCCACCTACAAATGTGAACTGACGTTCAAAAATAAAACATTTGAAAACGGACCATTTTCCACATTTCTGAAGCATGACGTAATGGGGGGGTGTTATCTCTTTTGTCGAAAATCAGCCGTTTTTGCTCGAACATTAAATGCCTCCAAATGGTATTTAATTAACTTCCCGGGGTGAAGAAACCCTTTTTGAGAACTCAGAGTGAGTAAATTGGCCATTTTCATGCACTTTTAACCATTCCATAAATCTTGTGTTTTGGGCCCCTGGAAGCATGAAAATCACTTTAAACATGCTAATTTTAGCTCTAACACTGATGATCCACCTACAAATGTGAACTGACGTTCAAAAATAAAACATTTGAAAACGGACCATTTTCCACATTTCTGAAGCATGACGTAATGGGGGGGTGTTATCTCTTTTGTCGAAAATCAGCCGTTTTTGCTCGAACATTAAATGCCTCCAAATGGTATTTAATTAACTTCCCGAGCCCCTGGAAGCATGAAAATCACTTTAAACATGCTAATTTTAGCTCTAACACTGATGATCCACCTACAAATGTGAACTGACGTTCAAAAATAAAACATTTGAAAACGGACCATTTTCCACATTTCTGAAGCATGACGTAATGGGGGGTGTTATCTCTTTTGTCGAAAATCAGCCGTTTTTGCTCTAACATTAAATGCCTCCAAATGGTATTTAATTAACTTCCCGAGCCCCTGGAAGCATAAAAATCACTTTAAACATGCTAATTTTAGCTCTAACACTGATGATCCACCTACAAATGTGAACTGACGTTCAAAAATAAAACATTTGAAAACGGACCATTTTCCACATTTCTGAAGCATGACGTAATGGGGGGGTGTTATCTCTTTTGTCGAAAATCAGCCGTTTTTGCTCGAACATTAAATGCCTCCAAATGGTATTTAATTAACTTCCCGGGGTGAAGAAACCCTTTTTGAGAACTCAGAGTGAGTAAATTGGCCATTTTCATGCACTTTTAACCATTCTATAAATCTTGTGTTTTGGGCCCCTGGAAGCATGAAAATCACTTTAAACATGCTAATTTTAGCTCTAACACTGATGATCCACCTACAAATGTGAACTGACGTTCAAAAATAAAACATTTGAAAACTGACCATTTTCCACATTTCTGAAGCATGACGTAATGGGGGGGTGTTATCTCTTTTGTCGAAAATCAGCCGTTTTTGCTTGAACATTAAATGCCTCCAAATGGTATTTAATTAACTTCCCGGGGTGAAGAAACCCTTTTTGAGAACTCAGAGTGAGTAAATTGGCCATTTTCATGCACTTTTAACCATTCCATAAATCTTGTGTTTTGGGCCCCAAGAAGCATGAAAATCACTTTAAACATGCTAATTTTAGCTCTAACACTGATGATCCACCTACAAATGTGAACTGACGTTCAAAAATAAAACATTTGAAAACGGACCATTTTCCACATTTCTGAAGCATGACGTAATGGGGGGGTGTTATCTCTTTTGTCGAAAATCAGCCGTTTTTGCTCTAACATTAAATGCCTCCAAATGGTATTTAATTAACTTCCCGGGGTGAAGAAACCCTTTTTGAGAACTCAGAGTGAGTAAATTGGCCATTTTCATGCACTTTTAACCATTCCATAAATCTTGTGTTTTGGGCCCCTGGAAGCATGAAAATCACTTTAAACATGCTAATTTTAGCTCTAACACTGATGATCCACCTACAAATGTGAACTGACGTTCAAAAATAAAACATTTGAAAACGGACCATTTTCCACATTTCTGAAGCATGACGTAATGGGGGGGTGTTATCTCTTTTGTCGAAAATCAGCCGTTTTTGCTCTAACATTAAATGCCTCCAAATGGTATTTAATTAACTTCCCGAGCCCCTGGAAGCATGAAAATCACTTTAAACATGCTAATTTTAGCTCTAACACTGATGATCCACCTACAAATGTGAACTGACGTTCAAAAATAAAACATTTGAAAACGGACCATTTTCCACATTTCTGAAGCATGACGTAATGGGGGGGTGTTATCTCTTTTGTCGAAAATCAGCCGTTTTTGCTCGAACATTAAATGCCTCCAAATGGTATTTAATTAACTTCCCGAGCCCCTGGAAGCATGAAAATCACTTTAAACATGCTAATTTTAGCTCTAACACTGATGATCCACCTACAAATGTGAACTGACGTTCAAAAATAAAACATTTGAAAACGGACCATTTTCCACATTTCTGAAGCATGACGTAATGGGGGGGTGTTATCTCTTTTGTCGAAAATCAGCCGTTTTTGCTCTAACATTAAATGCCTCCAAATGGTATTTAATTAACTTCCCGAGCCCCTGGAAGCATGAAAATCACTTTAAACATGCTAATTTTAGCTCTAACACTGATGATCCACCTACAAATGTGAACTGACGTTCAAAAATAAAACATTTGAAAACGGACCATTTTCCACATTTCTGAAGCATGACGTAATGGGGGAGTGTTATCTCTTTTGTCGAAAATCAGCCGTTTTTGCTTGAACATTAAATGCCTCCAAATGGTATTTAATTAACTTCCCGAGCCCCTGGAAGCATGAAAATCACTTTAAACATGCTAATTTTAGCTCTAACACTGATGATCCACCTACAAATGTGAACTGACGTTCAAAAATAAAACATTTGAAAACGGACCTTTTTCCACATTTCTGAAGCATGACGTAATGGGGGGGTGTTATCTCTTTTGTCGAAAATCAGCCGTTTTTGCTCGAACATTAAATGCCTCCAAATGGTATTTAATTAACTTCCCGAGCCCCTGGAAGCATGAAAATCACTTTAAACATGCTAATTTTAGCTCTAACACTGATGATCCACCTACAAATGTGAACTGACGTTCAAAAATAAAACATTTGAAAACGGACCATTTTCCACATTTCTGAAGCATGACGTAATGGGGGGGTGTTATCTCTTTTGTCGAAAATCAGCCGTTTTTGCTCGAACATTAAATGCCTCCAAATGGTATTTAATTAACTTCCCGGGGTGAAGAAACCCTTTTTGAGAACTCAGAGTGAGTAAATTGGCCATTTTCATGCACTTTTAACCATTCCATAAATCTTGTGTTTTGGGCCCCTGGAAGCATGAAAATCACTTTAAACATGCTAATTTTAGCTCTAACACTGATGATCCACCTACAAATGTGAACTGACGTTCAAAAATAAAACATTTGAAAACGGACCATTTTCCACATTTCTGAAGCATGACGTAATGGGGGGGTGTTATCTCTTTTGTCGAAAATCAGCCGTTTTTGCTCGAACATTAAATGCCTCCAAATGGTATTTAATTAACTTCCCGGGGTGAAGAAACCCTTTTTGAGAACTCAGAGTGAGTAAATTGGCCATTTTCATGCACTTTTAACCATTCCATAAATCTTGTGTTTTGGGCCCCAAGAAGCATGAAAATCACTTTAAACATGCTAATTTTAGCTCTAACACTGATGATCCACCTACAAATGTGAACTGACGTTCAAAAATAAAACATTTGAAAACGGACCATTTTCCACATTTCTGAAGCATGACGTAATGGGGGGGTGTTATCTCTTTTGTCGAAAATCAGCCGTTTTTGCTCTAACATTAAATGCCTCCAAATGGTATTTAATTAACTTCCCGAGCCCCTGGAAGCATGAAAATCACTTTAAACATGCTAATTTTAGCTCTAACACTGATGATCCACCTACAAATGTGAACTGACGTTGGAAAAATAAAACATTTGAAAACGGACCATTTTCCACATTTCTGAAGCATGACGTAATGGGGGGGTGTTATCTCTTTTGTCGAAAATCAGCCGTTTTTGCTCGTACATTAAATGCCTCCAAATGGTATTTAATTAACTTCCCGAGCCCCTGGAAGCATGAAAATCACTTTAAACATGCTAATTTTAGCTCTAACACTGATGATCCACCTACAAATGTGAACTGACGTTCAAAAATAAAACATTTGAAAACGGACCATTTTCCACATTTCTGAAGCATGACGTAATGGGGGGGTGTTATCTCTTTTGTCGAAAATCAGCCGTTTTTGCTCTAACATTAAATGCCTCCAAATGGTATTTAATTAACTTCCCGAGCCACTGGAAGCATGAAAATCACTTTAAACATGCTAATTTTAGCTCTAACACTGATGATCCACCTACAAATGTGAACTGACGTTCAAAAATAAAACATTTGAAAACGGACCATTTTCCACATTTCTGAAGCATGACGTAATGGGGGGGTGTTATCTCTTTTGTCGAAAATCAGCCGTTTTTGCTCGAACATTAAATGCCTCCAAATGGTATTTAATTAACTTCCCGAGCCCCTGGAAGCATGAAAATCACTTTAAACATGCTAATTTTAGCTCTAACACTGATGATCCACCTACAAATGTGAACTGACTTTCAAAAATAAAACATTTGAAAACGGACCATTTTCCACATTTCTGAAGCATGACGTAATGGGGGGGTGTTATCTCTTTTGTCGAAAATCAGCCGTTTTTGCTCGAACATTAAATGCCTCCAAATGGTATTTAATTAACTTCCCGGGGTGAAGAAACCCTTTTTGAGAACTCAGAGTGAGTAAATTGGCCATTTTCATGCACTTTTAACCATTCCATAAATCTTGTGTTTTGGGCCCCAAGAAGCATGAAAATCACTTTAAACATGCTAATTTTAGCTCTAACACTGATGATCCACCTACAAATGTGAACTGACGTTCAAAAATAAAACATTTGAAAACGGACCATTTTCCACATTTCTGAAGCATGACGTAATGGGGGGGTGTTATCTCTTTTGTCGAAAATCAGCCGTTTTTGCTCGAACATTAAATGCCTCCAAATGGTATTTAATTAACTTCCCGAGCCCCTGGAAGCATGAAAATCACTTTAAACATGCTAATTTTAGCTCTAACACTGATGATCCACCTACAAATGTGAACTGACGTTCAAAAATAAAACATTTGAAAACGGACCATTTTCCACATTTCTGAAGCATGACGTAATGGGGGGGTGTTATCTCTTTTGTCGAAAATCAGCCGTTTTTGCTCGAACATTAAATGCCTCCAAATGGTATTTAATTAACTTCCCGAGCCCCTGGAAGCATGAAAATCACTTTAAACATGCTAATTTTAGCTCTAACACTGATGATCCACGTACAAATGTGAACTGACGTTCAAAAATAAAACATTTGAAAACGGACCATTTTCGACATTTCTGAAGCATGACGTAATGGGGGGGTGTTATCTCTTTTGTCGAAAATCAGCCGTTTTTGCTCGAACATTAAATGCCTCCAAATGGTATTTAATTAACTTCCCGAGGTGAAGAAACCCTTTTTGAGAACTCAGAGTGAGTAAATTGGCCATTTTCATGCACTTTTAACCATTCCATAAATCTTGTGTTTTGGGCCCCTGGAAGCATGAAAATCACTTTAAACATGCTAATTTTAGCTCTAACACTGATGATCCACCTACAAATGTGAACTGACGTTCAAAAATAAAACATTTGAAAACGGACCATTTTCCACATTTCTGAAGCATGACGTAATGGGGGGGTGTTATCTCTTTTGTCGAAAATCAGCCGTTTTTGCTCTAACATTAAATGCCTCCAAATGGTATTTAATTAACTTCCCGGGGTGAAGAAACCCTTTTTGAGAACTCAGAGTGAGTAAATTGGCCATTTTCATGCACTTTTAACCATTCCATAAATCTTGTGTTTTGGGCCCCTGGAAGCATGAAAATCACTTTAAACATGCTAATTTTAGCTCTAACACTGATGATCCACCTACAAATGTGAACTGACGTTCAAAAATAAAACATTTGAAAACGGACCATTTTCCACATTTCTGAAGCATGACGTAATGGGGGGGTGTTATCTCTTTTGTCGAAAATCAGCCGTTTTTGCTCGAACATTAAATGCCTCCAAATGGTATTTAATTAACTTCCCGAGCCCCTGGAAGCATGAAAATCACTTTAAACATGCTAATTTTAGCTCTAACACTGATGATCCACCTACAAATGTGAACTGACGTTCAAAAATAAAACATTTGAAAACGGACCATTTTCCACATTTCTGAAGCATGACGTAATGGGGGGGTGTTATCTCTTTTGTCGAAAATCAGCCGTTTTTGCTCGAACATTAAATGCCTCCAAATGGTATTTAATTAACTTCCCGAGCCCCTGGAAGCATGAAAATCACTTTAAACATGCTAATTTTAGCTCTAACACTGATGATCCACCTACAAATGTGAACTGACGTTCAAAAATAAAACATTTGAAAACGGACCATTTTCCACATTTCTGAAGCATGACGTAATGGGGGGGTGTTATCTCTTTTGTCGAAAATCAGCCGTTTTTGCTCGAAATTAAATGCCTCCAAATGGTATTTAATTAACTTCCCGAGCCCCTGGAAGCATGAAAATCACTTTAAACATGCTAATTTTAGCTCTAACACTGATGATCCACCTACAAATGTGAACTGACGTTCAAAAATAAAACATTTGAAAACGGACCATTTTCCACATTTCTGAAGCATGACGTAATGGGGGGGTGTTATCTCTTTTGTCGAAAATCAGCCGTTTTTGCTCGAACATTAAATGCCTCCAAATGGTATTTAATTAACTTCCCGGGGTGAAGAAACCCTTTTTGAGAACTCAGAGTGAGTAAATTGGCCATTTTCATGCACTTTTAACCATTCCATAAATCTTGTGTTTTGGGCCCCTGGAAGCATGAAAATCACTTTAAACATGCTAATTTTAGCTCTAACACTGATGATCCACCTACAAATGTGAACTGACGTTCAAAAATAAAACATTTGAAAACGGACCATTTTCCACATTTCTGAAGCATGACGTAATGGGGGGGTGTTATCTCTTTTGTCGAAAATCAGCCGTTTTTGCTCTAACATTAAATGCCTCCAAATGGTATTTAATTAACTTCCCGAGCCCCTGGAAGCATGAAAATCACTTTAAACATGCTAATTTTAGCTCTAACACTGATGATCCACCTACAAATGTGAACTGACGTTCAAAAATAAAACATTTGAAAACGGACCATTTTCCACATTTCTGAAGCATGACGTAATGGGGGGGTGTTATCTCTTTTGTCGAAAATCAGCCGTTTTTGCTCGAACATTAAATGCCTCCAAATGGTATTTAATTAACTTCCCGAGCCCCTGGAAGCATGAAAATCACTTTAAACATGCTAATTTTAGCTCTAACACTGATGATCCACCTACAAATGTGAACTGACGTTCAAAAATAAAACATTTGAAAACGGACCATTTTCCACATTTCTGAAGCATGACGTAATGGGGGGGTGTTATCTCTTTTGTCGAAAATCAGCCGTTTTTGCTCTAACATTAAATGCCTCCAAATGGTATTTAATTAACTTCCCGAGCCCCTGGAAGCATGAAAATCACTTTAAACATGCTAATTTTAGCTCTAACACTGATGATCCACCTACAAATGTGAACTGACGTTCAAAAATAAAACATTTGAAAACGGACCATTTTCCACATTTCTGAAGCATGACGTAATGGGGGAGTGTTATCTCTTTTGTCGAAAATCAGCCGTTTTTGCTTGAACATTAAATGCCTCCAAATGGTATTTAATTAACTTCCCGAGCCCCTGGAAGCATGAAAATCACTTTAAACATGCTAATTTTAGCTCTAACACTGATGATCCACCTACAAATGTGAACTGACGTTCAAAAATAAAACATTTGAAAACGGACCTTTTTCCACATTTCTGAAGCATGACGTAATGGGGGGGTGTTATCTCTTTTGTCGAAAATCAGCCGTTTTTGCTCGAACATTAAATGCCTCCAAATGGTATTTAATTAACTTCCCGAGCCCCTGGAAGCATGAAAATCACTTTAAACATGCTAATTTTAGCTCTAACACTGATGATCCACCTACAAATGTGAACTGACGTTCAAAAATAAAACATTTGAAAACGGACCATTTTCCACATTTCTGAAGCATGACGTAATGGGGGGGTGTTATCTCTTTTGTCGAAAATCAGCCGTTTTTGCTCGAACATTAAATGCCTCCAAATGGTATTTAATTAACTTCCCGGGGTGAAGAAACCCTTTTTGAGAACTCAGAGTGAGTAAATTGGCCATTTTCATGCACTTTTAACCATTCCATAAATCTTGTGTTTTGGGCCCCTGGAAGCATGAAAATCACTTTAAACATGCTAATTTTAGCTCTAACACTGATGATCCACCTACAAATGTGAACTGACGTTCAAAAATAAAACATTTGAAAACGGACCATTTTCCACATTTCTGAAGCATGACGTAATGGGGGGGTGTTATCTCTTTTGTCGAAAATCAGCCGTTTTTGCTCGAACATTAAATGCCTCCAAATGGTATTTAATTAACTTCCCGGGGTGAAGAAACCCTTTTTGAGAACTCAGAGTGAGTAAATTGGCCATTTTCATGCACTTTTAACCATTCCATAAATCTTGTGTTTTGGGCCCCAAGAAGCATGAAAATCACTTTAAACATGCTAATTTTAGCTCTAACACTGATGATCCACCTACAAATGTGAACTGACGTTCAAAAATAAAACATTTGAAAACGGACCATTTTCCACATTTCTGAAGCATGACGTAATGGGGGGGTGTTATCTCTTTTGTCGAAAATCAGCCGTTTTTGCTCTAACATTAAATGCCTCCAAATGGTATTTAATTAACTTCCCGAGCCCCTGGAAGCATGAAAATCACTTTAAACATGCTAATTTTAGCTCTAACACTGATGATCCACCTACAAATGTGAACTGACGTTGGAAAAATAAAACATTTGAAAACGGACCATTTTCCACATTTCTGAAGCATGACGTAATGGGGGGGTGTTATCTCTTTTGTCGAAAATCAGCCGTTTTTGCTCGTACATTAAATGCCTCCAAATGGTATTTAATTAACTTCCCGAGCCCCTGGAAGCATGAAAATCACTTTAAACATGCTAATTTTAGCTCTAACACTGATGATCCACCTACAAATGTGAACTGACGTTCAAAAATAAAACATTTGAAAACGGACCATTTTCCACATTTCTGAAGCATGACGTAATGGGGGGGTGTTATCTCTTTTGTCGAAAATCAGCCGTTTTTGCTCTAACATTAAATGCCTCCAAATGGTATTTAATTAACTTCCCGAGCCACTGGAAGCATGAAAATCACTTTAAACATGCTAATTTTAGCTCTAACACTGATGATCCACCTACAAATGTGAACTGACGTTCAAAAATAAAACATTTGAAAACGGACCATTTTCCACATTTCTGAAGCATGACGTAATGGGGGGGTGTTATCTCTTTTGTCGAAAATCAGCCGTTTTTGCTCGAACATTAAATGCCTCCAAATGGTATTTAATTAACTTCCCGAGCCCCTGGAAGCATGAAAATCACTTTAAACATGCTAATTTTAGCTCTAACACTGATGATCCACCTACAAATGTGAACTGACTTTCAAAAATAAAACATTTGAAAACGGACCATTTTCCACATTTCTGAAGCATGACGTAATGGGGGGGTGTTATCTCTTTTGTCGAAAATCAGCCGTTTTTGCTCGAACATTAAATGCCTCCAAATGGTATTTAATTAACTTCCCGGGGTGAAGAAACCCTTTTTGAGAACTCAGAGTGAGTAAATTGGCCATTTTCATGCACTTTTAACCATTCCATAAATCTTGTGTTTTGGGCCCCAAGAAGCATGAAAATCACTTTAAACATGCTAATTTTAGCTCTAACACTGATGATCCACCTACAAATGTGAACTGACGTTCAAAAATAAAACATTTGAAAACGGACCATTTTCCACATTTCTGAAGCATGACGTAATGGGGGGGTGTTATCTCTTTTGTCGAAAATCAGCCGTTTTTGCTCGAACATTAAATGCCTCCAAATGGTATTTAATTAACTTCCCGAGCCCCTGGAAGCATGAAAATCACTTTAAACATGCTAATTTTAGCTCTAACACTGATGATCCACCTACAAATGTGAACTGACGTTCAAAAATAAAACATTTGAAAACGGACCATTTTCCACATTTCTGAAGCATGACGTAATGGGGGGGTGTTATCTCTTTTGTCGAAAATCAGCCGTTTTTGCTCGAACATTAAATGCCTCCAAATGGTATTTAATTAACTTCCCGAGCCCCTGGAAGCATGAAAATCACTTTAAACATGCTAATTTTAGCTCTAACACTGATGATCCACGTACAAATGTGAACTGACGTTCAAAAATAAAACATTTGAAAACGGACCATTTTCGACATTTCTGAAGCATGACGTAATGGGGGGGTGTTATCTCTTTTGTCGAAAATCAGCCGTTTTTGCTCGAACATTAAATGCCTCCAAATGGTATTTAATTAACTTCCCGAGGTGAAGAAACCCTTTTTGAGAACTCAGAGTGAGTAAATTGGCCATTTTCATGCACTTTTAACCATTCCATAAATCTTGTGTTTTGGGCCCCTGGAAGCATGAAAATCACTTTAAACATGCTAATTTTAGCTCTAACACTGATGATCCACCTACAAATGTGAACTGACGTTCAAAAATAAAACATTTGAAAACGGACCATTTTCCACATTTCTGAAGCATGACGTAATGGGGGGGTGTTATCTCTTTTGTCGAAAATCAGCCGTTTTTGCTCTAACATTAAATGCCTCCAAATGGTATTTAATTAACTTCCCGGGGTGAAGAAACCCTTTTTGAGAACTCAGAGTGAGTAAATTGGCCATTTTCATGCACTTTTAACCATTCCATAAATCTTGTGTTTTGGGCCCCTGGAAGCATGAAAATCACTTTAAACATGCTAATTTTAGCTCTAACACTGATGATCCACCTACAAATGTGAACTGACGTTCAAAAATAAAACATTTGAAAACGGACCATTTTCCACATTTCTGAAGCATGACGTAATGGGGGGGTGTTATCTCTTTTGTCGAAAATCAGCCGTTTTTGCTCGAACATTAAATGCCTCCAAATGGTATTTAATTAACTTCCCGAGCCCCTGGAAGCATGAAAATCACTTTAAACATGCTAATTTTAGCTCTAACACTGATGATCCACCTACAAATGTGAACTGACGTTCAAAAATAAAACATTTGAAAACGGACCATTTTCCACATTTCTGAAGCATGACGTAATGGGGGGGTGTTATCTCTTTTGTCGAAAATCAGCCGTTTTTGCTCGAACATTAAATGCCTCCAAATGGTATTTAATTAACTTCCCGAGCCCCTGGAAGCATGAAAATCACTTTAAACATGCTAATTTTAGCTCTAACACTGATGATCCACCTACAAATGTGAACTGACGTTCAAAAATAAAACATTTGAAAACGGACCATTTTCCACATTTCTGAAGCATGACGTAATGGGGGGGTGTTATCTCTTTTGTCGAAAATCAGCCGTTTTTGCTCGAAATTAAATGCCTCCAAATGGTATTTAATTAACTTCCCGAGCCCCTGGAAGCATGAAAATCACTTTAAACATGCTAATTTTAGCTCTAACACTGATGATCCACCTACAAATGTGAACTGACGTTCAAAAATAAAACATTTGAAAACGGACCATTTTCCACATTTCTGAAGCATGACGTAATGGGGGGGTGTTATCTCTTTTGTCGAAAATCAGCCGTTTTTGCTCGAACATTAAATGCCTCCAAATGGTATTTAATTAACTTCCCGGGGTGAAGAAACCCTTTTTGAGAACTCAGAGTGAGTAAATTGGCCATTTTCATGCACTTTTAACCATTCCATAAATCTTGTGTTTTGGGCCCCTGGAAGCATGAAAATCACTTTAAACATGCTAATTTTAGCTCTAACACTGATGATCCACCTACAAATGTGAACTGACGTTCAAAAATAAAACATTTGAAAACGGACCATTTTCCACATTTCTGAAGCATGACGTAATGGGGGGGTGTTATCTCTTTTGTCCAAAATCAGCCGTTTTTGCTCGAACATTAAATGCCTCCAAATGGTATTTAATTAACTTCCCGGGGTGAAGAAACCCTTTTTGAGAACTCAGAGTGAGTAAATTGGCCATTTTCATGCACTTTTAACCATTCCATAAATCTTGTGTTTTGGGCCCCTGGAAGCATGAAAATCACTTTAAACATGCTAATTTTAGCTCTAACACTGATGATCCACCTACAAATGTGAACTGACGTTCAAAAATAAAACATTTGAAAACGGACCATTTTCCACATTTCTGAAGCATGACGTAATGGGGGGGTGTTATCTCTTTTGTCGAAAATCAGCCGTTTTTGCTCTAACATTAAATGCCTCCAAATGGTATTTAATTAACTTCCCGAGCCCCTGGAAGCATGAAAATCACTTTAAACATGCTAATTTTAGCTCTAACACTGATGATCCACCTACAAATGTGAACTGACGTTCAAAAATAAAACATTTGAAAACGGACCATTTTCCACATTTCTGAAGCATGACGTAATGGGGGGGTGTTATCTCTTTTGTCGAAAATCAGCCGTTTTTGCTCGTACATTAAATGCCTCCAAATGGTATTTAATTAACTTCCCGAGCCCCTGGAAGCATGAAAATCACTTTAAACATGCTAATTTTAGCTCTAACACTGATGATCCACCTACAAATGTGAACTGACGTTCAAAAATAAAACATTTGAAAACGGACCATTTTCCACATTTCTGAAGCATGACGTAATGGGGGGGTGTTATCTCTTTTGTCGAAAATCAGCCGTTTTTGCTCTAACATTAAATGCCTCCAAATGGTATTTAATTAACTTCCCGAGCCCCTGGAAGCATGAAAATCACTTTAAACATGCTAATTTTAGCTCTAACACTGATGATCCACCTACAAATGTGAACTGACGTTCAAAAATAAAACATTTGAAAACGGACCATTTTCCACATTTCTGAAGCATGATGTAATGGGGGGGTGTTATCTCTTTTGTCGAAAATCAGCCGTTTTTGCTCGAACATTAAATGCCTCCAAATGGTATTTAATTAACTTCCCGAGCCCCTGGAAGCATGAAAATCACTTTAAACATGCTAATTTTAGCTCTAACACTGATGATCCACCTACAAATGTGAACTGACTTTCAAAAATAAAACATTTGAAAACGGACCATTTTCCACATTTCTGAAGCATGACGTAATGGGGGGGTGTTATCTCTTTTGTCGAAAATCAGCCGTTTTTGCTCGAACATTAAATGCCTCCAAATGGTATTTAATTAACTTCCCGGGGTGAAGAAACCCTTTTTGAGAACTCAGAGTGAGTAAATTGGCCATTTTCATGCACTTTTAACCATTCCATAAATCTTGTGTTTTGGGCCCCAAGAAGCATGAAAATCACTTTAAACATGCTAATTTTAGCTCTAACACTGATGATCCACCTACAAATGTGAACTGACGTTCAAAAATAAAACATTTGAAAACGGACCATTTTCCACATTTCTGAAGCATGACGTAATGGGGGGGTGTTATCTCTTTTGTCGAAAATCAGCCGTTTTTGCTCGAACATTAAATGCCTCCAAATGGTATTTAATTAACTTCCCGAGCCCCTGGAAGCATGAAAATCACTTTAAACATGCTAATTTTAGCTCTAACACTGATGATCCACCTACAAATGTGAACTGACGTTCAAAAATAAAACATTTGAAAACGGACCATTTTCCACATTTCTGAAGCATGACGTAATGGGGGGGTGTTATCTCTTTTGTCGAAAATCAGCCGTTTTTGCTCGAACATTAAATGCCTCCAAATGGTATTTAATTAACTTCCCGAGCCCCTGGAAGCATGAAAATCACTTTAAACATGCTAATTTTAGCTCTAACACTGATGATCCACGTACAAATGTGAACTGACGTTCAAAAATAAAACATTTGAAAACGGACCATTTTCCACATTTCTGAAGCATGACGTAATGGGGGGGTGTTATCTCTTTTGTCGAAAATCAGCCGTTTTTGCTCGAACATTAAATGCCTCCAAATGGTATTTAATTAACTTCCCGAGGTGAAGAAACCCTTTTTGAGAACTCAGAGTGAGTAAATTGGCCATTTTCATGCACTTTTAACCATTCCATAAATCTTGTGTTTTGGGCCCCTGGAAGCATGAAAATCACTTTAAACATGCTAATTTTAGCTCTAACACTGATGATCCACCTACAAATGTGAACTGACGTTCAAAAATAAAACATTTGAAAACGGACCATTTTCCACATTTCTGAAGCATGACGTAATGGGGGGGTGTTATCTCTTTTGTCGAAAATCAGCCGTTTTTGCTCTAACATTAAATGCCTCCAAATGGTATTTAATTAACTTCCCGAGCCCCTGGAAGCATGAAAATCACTTTAAACATGCTAATTTTAGCTCTAACACTGATGATCCACCTACAAATGTGAACTGACGTTCAAAAATAAAACATTTGAAAACGGACCATTTTCCACATTTCTGAAGCATGACGTAATGGGGGGGTGTTATCTCTTTTGTCGAAAATCAGCCGTTTTTGCTCGTACATTAAATGCCTCCAAATGGTATTTAATTAACTTCCCGAGCCCCTGGAAGCATGAAAATCACTTTAAACATGCTAATTTTAGCTCTAACACTGATGATCCACCTACAAATGTGAACTGACGTTCAAAAATAAAACATTTGAAAACGGACCATTTTCCACATTTCTGAAGCATGACGTAATGGGGGGGTGTTATCTCTTTTGTCGAAAATCAGCCGTTTTTGCTCTAACATTAAATGCCTCCAAATGGTATTTAATTAACTTCCCGAGCCCCTGGAAGCATGAAAATCACTTTAAACATGCTAATTTTAGCTCTAACACTGATGATCCACCTACAAATGTGAACTGACGTTCAAAAATAAAACATTTGAAAACGGACCATTTTCCACATTTCTGAAGCATGATGTAATGGGGGGGTGTTATCTCTTTTGTCGAAAATCAGCCGTTTTTGCTCGAACATTAAATGCCTCCAAATGGTATTTAATTAACTTCCCGAGCCCCTGGAAGCATGAAAATCACTTTAAACATGCTAATTTTAGCTCTAACACTGATGATCCACCTACAAATGTGAACTGACTTTCAAAAATAAAACATTTGAAAACGGACCATTTTCCACATTTCTGAAGCATGACGTAATGGGGGGGTGTTATCTCTTTTGTCGAAAATCAGCCGTTTTTGCTCGAACATTAAATGCCTCCAAATGGTATTTAATTAACTTCCCGGGGTGAAGAAACCCTTTTTGAGAACTCAGAGTGAGTAAATTGGCCATTTTCATGCACTTTTAACCATTCCATAAATCTTGTGTTTTGGGCCCCAAGAAGCATGAAAATCACTTTAAACATGCTAATTTTAGCTCTAACACTGATGATCCACCTACAAATGTGAACTGACGTTCAAAAATAAAACATTTGAAAACGGACCATTTTCCACATTTCTGAAGCATGACGTAATGGGGGGGTGTTATCTCTTTTGTCGAAAATCAGCCGTTTTTGCTCGAACATTAAATGCCTCCAAATGGTATTTAATTAACTTCCCGAGCCCCTGGAAGCATGAAAATCACTTTAAACATGCTAATTTTAGCTCTAACACTGATGATCCACCTACAAATGTGAACTGACGTTCAAAAATAAAACATTTGAAAACGGACCATTTTCCACATTTCTGAAGCATGACGTAATGGGGGGGTGTTATCTCTTTTGTCGAAAATCAGCCGTTTTTGCTCGAACATTAAATGCCTCCAAATGGTATTTAATTAACTTCCCGAGCCCCTGGAAGCATGAAAATCACTTTAAACATGCTAATTTTAGCTCTAACACTGATGATCCACGTACAAATGTGAACTGACGTTCAAAAATAAAACATTTGAAAACGGACCATTTTCCACATTTCTGAAGCATGACGTAATGGGGGGGTGTTATCTCTTTTGTCGAAAATCAGCCGTTTTTGCTCGAACATTAAATGCCTCCAAATGGTATTTAATTAACTTCCCGAGGTGAAGAAACCCTTTTTGAGAACTCAGAGTGAGTAAATTGGCCATTTTCATGCACTTTTAACCATTCCATAAATCTTGTGTTTTGGGCCCCTGGAAGCATGAAAATCACTTTAAACATGCTAATTTTAGCTCTAACACTGATGATCCACCTACAAATGTGAACTGACGTTCAAAAATAAAACATTTGAAAACGGACCATTTTCCACATTTCTGAAGCATGACGTAATGGGGGGGTGTTATCTCTTTTGTCGAAAATCAGCCGTTTTTCCTCTAACATTAAATGCCTCCAAATGGTATTTAATTAACTTCCCGGGGTGAAGAAACCCTTTTTGAGAACTCAGAGTGAGTAAATTGGCCATTTTCATGCACTTTTAACCATTCCATAAATCTTGTGTTTTGGGCCCCTGGAAGCATGAAAATCACTTTAAACATGCTAATTTTAGCTCTAACACTGATGATCCACCTACAAATGTGAACTGACGTTCAAAAATAAAACATTTGAAAACGGACCATTTTCCACATTTCTGAAGCATGACGTAATGGGGGGGTGTTATCTCTTTTGTCGAAAATCAGCCGTTTTTGCTCGAACATTAAATGCCTCCAAATGGTATTTAATTAACTTCCCGAGCCCCTGGAAGCATGAAAATCACTTTAAACATGCTAATTTTAGCTCTAACACTGATGATCCACCTACAAATGTGAACTGACGTTCAAAAATAAAACATTTGAAAACGGACCATTTTCCACATTTCTGAAGCATGACGTAATGGGGGGGTGTTATCTCTTTTGTCGAAAATCAGCCGTTTTTGCTCGAACATTAAATGCCTCCAAATGGTATTTAATTAACTTCCCGAGCCCCTGGAAGCATGAAAATCACTTTAAACATGCTAATTTTAGCTCTAACACTGATGATCCACCTACAAATGTGAACTGACGTTCAAAAATAAAACATTTGAAAACGGACCATTTTCCACATTTCTGAAGCATGACGTAATGGGGGGGTGTTATCTCTTTTGTCGAAAATCAGCCGTTTTTGCTCGAACATTAAATGCCTCCAAATGGTATTTAATTAACTTCCCGAGCCCCTGGAAGCATGAAAATCACTTTAAACATGCTAATTTTAGCTCTAACACTGATGATCCACCTACAAATGTGAACTGACGTTCAAAAATAAAACATTTGAAAACGGACCATTTTCCACATTTCTGAAGCATGACGTAATGGGGGGGTGTTATCTCTTTTGTCGAAAATCAGCCGTTTTTGCTCGAACATTAAATGCCTCCAAATGGTATTTAATTAACTTCCCGAGCCCCTGGAAGCATGAAAATCACTTTAAACATGCTAATTTTAGCTCTAACACTGATGATCCACCTACAAATGTGAATTGACGTTCAAAAATAAAACATTTGAAAACGGACCATTTTCCACATTTCTGAAGCATGACGTAATGGGGGGGTGTTATCTCTTTTGTCGAAAATCAGCCGTTTTTGCTCGAACATTAAATGCCTCCAAATGGTATTTAATTAACTTCCCGGGGTGAAGAAACCCTTTTTGAGAACTCAGAGTGAGTAAATTGGCCATTTTCATGCACTTTTAACCATTCCATAAATCTTGTGTTTTGGGCCCCTGGAAGCATGAAAATCACTTTAAACATGCTAATTTTAGCTCTAACACTGATGATCCACCTACAAATGTGAACTGACGTTCAAAAATAAAACATTTGAAAACGGACCATTTTCCACATTTCTGAAGCATGACGTAATGGGGGGGTGTTATCTCTTTTGTCGAAAATCAGCCGTTTTTGCTCGAACATTAAATGCCTCCAAATGGTATTTAATTAACTTCCCGGGGTGAAGAAACCCTTTTTGAGAACTCAGAGTGAGTAAATTGGCCATTTTCATGCACTTTTAACCATTCCATAAATCTCGTGTTTTGGGCCCCTGGAAGCATGAAAATCACTTTAAACATGCTAATTTTAGCTCTAACACTGATGATCCACCTACAAATGTGAACTGACGTTCAAAAATAAAACATTTGAAAACGGACCATTTTCCACATTTCTGAAGCATGACGTAATGGGGGGGTGTTATCTCTTTTGTCGAAAATCAGCCGTTTTTGCTCTAACATTAAATGCCTCCAAATGGTATTTAATTAACTTCCCGAGCCCCTGGAAGCATGAAAATCACTTTAAACATGCTAATTTTAGCTCTAACACTGATGATCCACCTACAAATGTGAACTGACGTTCAAAAATAAAACATTTGAAAACGGACCATTTTCCACATTTCTGAAGCATGACGTAATGGGGGGGTGTTATCTCTTTTGTCGAAAATCAGCCGTTTTTGCTCGAACATTAAATGCCTCCAAATGGTATTTAGTTAACTTCCCGAGCCCCTGGAAGCATGAAAATCACTTTAAACATGCTAATTTTAGCTCTAACACTGATGATCCACCTACAAATGTGAACTGACGTTCAAAAATAAAACATTTGAAAACGGACCATTTTCCACATTTCTGAAGCATGACGTAATGGGGGGTGTTATCTCTTTTGTCGAAAATCAGCCGTTTTTGCTCTAACATTAAATGCCTCCAAATGGTATTTAATTAACTTCCCGAGCCCCTGGAAGCATGAAAATCACTTTAAACATGCTAATTTTAGCTCTAACACTGATGATCCACCTACAAATGTGAACTGACGTTCAAAAATAAAACATTTGAAAACGGACCATTTTCCACATTTCTGAAGCATGACGTAATGGGGGGGTGTTATCTCTTTTGTCGAAAATCAGCCGTTTTTGCTCGAACATTAAATGCCTCCAAATGGTATTTAATTAACTTCCCGAGCCCCTGGAAGCAGGAAAATCACTTGAAACATGCTAATTTTAGCTCTAACACTGATGATCCACCTACAAATGTGAACTGACGTTCAAAAATAAAACATTTGAAAACGGACCATTTTCCACATTTCTGAAGCATGACGTAATGGGGGGGTGTTATCTCTTTTGTCGAAAATCAGCCGTTTTTGCTCGAACATTAAATGCCTCCAAATGGTATTTAATTAACTTCCCGGGGTGAAGAAACCCTTTTTGAGAACTCAGAGTGAGTAAATTGGCCATTTTCATGCACTTTTAACCATTCCATAAATCTTGTGTTTTGGGCCCCTGGAAGCATGAAAATCACTTTAAACATGCTAATTTTAGCTCTAACACTGATGATCCACCTACAAATGTGAACTGACCGTTCAAAATAAAACATTTGAAAACGGACCATTTTCCACATTTCTGAAGCATGACGTAATGGGGGGTGTTATGTCTTTTTTTTGTCGAAAATCAGCCGTTTTTGCTCTAACATTAAATGCCTCCAAATGGTATTTAATTAACTTCCCGGGGTGAAGAAACCCTTTTTGAGAACTCAGAGTGAGTAAATTGGCCATTTTCATGCACTTTTAACCATTCCATAAATCTTGTGTTTTGGGCCCCTGGAAGCATGAAAATCACTTTAAACATGCTAATTTTAGCTCTAACACTGATGATCCACCTACAAATGTGAACTGACGTTCAAAAATAAAACATTTGAAAACGGACCATTTTCCACATTTCTGAAGCATGACGTAATGGGGGGGTGTTATCTCTTTTGTCGAAAATCAGCCGTTTTTGCTCGAACATTAAATGCCTCCAAATGGTATTTAATTAACTTCCCGAGCCCCTGGAAGCATGAAAATCACTTTAAACATGCTATTTTAGCTCTAACACTGATGATCCACCTACAAATGTGAACTGACGTTCAAAAATAAAACATTTGAAAACGGACCATTTTCCACATTCTGAAGCATGACGTAATGGGGGGGTGTTATCTCTTTTGTCGAAAATCAGCCGTTTTTGCTCGAACATTAAATGCCTCCAAATGGTATTTAATTAACTTCCCGAGCCCCTGGAAGCATGAAAATCACTTTAAACATGCTAATTTTAGCTCTAACACTGATGATCCACCTACAAATGTGAACTGACGTTCAAAAATAAAACATTTGAAAACGGACCATTTTCCACATTTCTGAAGCATGACGTAATGGGGGGGTGTTATCTCTTTTGTCGAAAATCAGCCGTTTTTGCTCTAACATTAAATGCCTCCAAATGGTATTTAATTAACTTCCCGAGCCCCTGGAAGCATGAAAATCACTTTAAACATGCTAATTTTAGCTCTAACACTGATGATCCACCTACAAATGTGAACTGACGTTCAAAAATAAAACATTTGAAAACGGACCATTTTCCACATTTCTGAAGCATGACGTAATGGGGGGTGTTATCTCTTTTGTCGAAAATCAGCCGTTTTTGCTCTAACATTAAATGCCTCCAAATGGTATTTAATTAACTTCCCGAGCCCCTGGAAGCATGAAAATCACTTTAAACATGCTAATTTTAGCTCTAACACTGATGATCCACCTACAAATGTGAACTGACGTTCAAAAATAAAACATTTGAAAACGGACCATTTTCCACATTTCTGAAGCATGACGTAATGGGGGGGTGTTATCTCTTTTGTCGAAAATCAGCCGTTTTTGCTCGAACATTAAATGCCTCCAAATGGTATTTAATTAACTTCCCGGGGTGAAGAAACCCTTTTTGAGAACTCAGAGTGAGTAAATTGGCCATTTTCATGCACTTTTAACCATTCCATAAATCTTGTGTTTTGGGCCCCTGGAAGCATGAAAATCACTTTAAACATGCTAATTTTAGCTCTAACACTGATGATCCACCTACAAATGTGAACTGACGTTCAAAAATAAAACATTTGAAAACGGACCATTTTCCACATTTCTGAAGCATGACGTAATGGGGGGGTGTTATCTCTTTTGTCGAAAATCAGCCGTTTTTGCTCGAACATTAAATGCCTCCAAATGGTATTTAATTAGCTTCCCGAGCCCCTGGAAGCATGAAAATCACTTTAAACATGCTAATTTTAGCTCTAATACTGATGATCCACCTACAAATGTGAACTGACGTTCAAAAATAAAACATTTGAAAACGGACCATTTTCCACATTTCTGAAGCATGACGTAATGGGGGGGTGTTATCTCTTTTGTCGAAAATCAGCCGTTTTTGCTCGAACGTTAAATGCCTCCAAATGGTATTTAATTAACTTCCCGGGGTGAAGAAACCCTTTTTGAGAACTCAGAGTGAGTAAATTGGCCATTTTCATGCACTTTTAACCATTCCATAAATCTTGTGTTTTGGGCCCCTGGAAGCATGAAAATCACTTTAAACATGCTAATTTTAGCTCTAACACTGATGATCCACCTACAAATGTGAACTGACGTTCAAAAATAAAACATTTGAAAACGGACCATTTTCCACATTTCTGAAGCATGACGTAATGGGGGGGTGTTATCTCTTTTGTCGAAAATCAGCCGTTTTTGCTCGAACATTAAATGCCTCCAAATGGTATTTAATTAACTTCCCGAGCCCCTGGAAGCATGAAAATCACTTTAAACATGCTAATTTTAGCTCTAACACTGATGATCCACCTACAAATGTGAACTGACGTTCAAAAATAAAACATTTGAAAACGGACCATTTTCCACATTTCTGAAGCATGACGTAATGGGGGGGTGTTATCTCTTTTGTCGAAAATCAGCCGTATTTGCACGAACATTAAATGCCTCCAAATGGTATTTAATTAACTTCCCGGGGTGAAGAAACCCTTTTTGAGAACTCAGAGTGAGTAAATTGGCCATTTTCATGCACTTTTAACCATTCCATAAATCTTGTGTTTTGGGCCCCTGGAAGCATGAAAATCACTTTAAACATGCTAATTTTAGCTCTAACACTGATGATCCACCTACAAATGTGAACTGACGTTCAAAAATAAAACATTTGAAAACGGACCATTTTCCACATTTCTGAAGCATGACGTAATGGGGGGGTGTTATCTCTTTTGTCGAAAATCAGCCGTTTTTGCTCGAACATTAAATGCCTCCAAATGGTATTTAATTAACTTCCCGAGCCCCTGGAAGCATGAAAATCACTTTAAACATGCTAATTTTAGCTCTAACACTGATGATCCACCTACAAATGTGAACTGACGTTCAAAAATAAAACATTTGAAAACGGACCATTTTCCACATTTCTGAAGCATGACGTAATGGGGGGGTGTTATCTCTTTTGTCGAAAATCAGCCGTTTTTGCTCGAACATTAAATGCCTCCAAATGGTATTTAATTAACTTCCCGAGCCCCTGGAAGCATGAAAATCACTTTAAACATGCTAATTTTAGCTCTAACACTGATGATCCACCTACAAATGTGAACTGATGTTCAAAAATAAAACATTTGAAAACGGACCATTTTCCACATTTCTGAAGCATGACGTAATGGGGGGGGTGTTATCTCTTTTGTCGAAAATCAGCCGTTTTTGCTCGAACATTAAATGCCTCCAAATGGTATTTAATTAACTTCCCGGGGTGAAGAAACCCTTTTTGAGAACTCAGAGTGAGTAAATTGGCCATTTTCATGCACTTTTAACCATTCCATAAATCTTGTGTTTTGGGCCCCTGGAAGCATGAAAATCACTTTAAACATGCTAATTTTAGCTCTAACACTGATGATCCACCTACAAATGTGAACTGACGTTCAAAAATAAAACATTTGAAAACGGACCATTTTCCACATTTCTGAAGCATGACGTAATGGGGGGGTGTTATCTCTTTTGTCGAAAATCAGCCGTTTTTGCTCGAACATTAAATGCCTCCAAATGGTATTTAATTAACTTCCCGGGGTGAAGAAACCCTTTTTGAGAACTCAGAGTGAGTAAATTGGCCATTTTCATGCACTTTTAACCATTCCATAAATCTTGTGTTTTGGGCCCCTGGAAGCATGAAAATCACTTTAAACATGCTAATTTTAGCTCTAACACTGATGATCCACCTACAAATGTGAACTGACGTTCAAAAATAAAACATTTGAAAACGGACCATTTTCCACATTTCTGAAGCATGACGTAATGGGGGGGTGTTATCTCTTTTGTCGAAAATCAGCCGTTTTTGCTCTAACATTAAATGCCTCCAAATGGTATTTAATTAACTTCCCGGGGTGAAGAAACCCTTTTTGAGAACTCAGAGTGAGTAAATTGGCCATTTTCATGCACTTTTAACCATTCCATAAATCTTGTGTTTTGGGCCCCAAGAAGCATGAAAATCACTTTAAACATGCTAAATTTAGCTCTAACACTGATGATCCACCTACAAATGTGAACTGACGTTCAAAAATAAAACATTTGAAAACGGACCATTTTCCACATTTCTGAAGCATGACGTAATGGGGGGGTGTTATCTCTTTTGTCGAAAATCAGCCGTTTTTGCTCTAACATTAAATGCCTCCAAATGGTATTTAATTAACTTCCCGAGCCCCTGGAAGCATGAAAATCACTTTAAACATGCTAATTTTAGCTCTAACACTGATGATCCACCTACAAATGTGAACTGACGTTCAAAAATAAAACATTTGAAAACGGACCATTTTCCACATTTCTGAAGCATGACGTAATGGGGGGGTGTTATCTCTTTTGTCGAAAATCAGCCGTTTTTGCTCTAACATTAAATGCCTCCAAATGGTATTTAATTAACTTCCCGGGGTGAAGAAACCCTTTTGAGAACTCAGAGTGAGTAAATTGGCCATTTTCATGCACTTTTAACCATTCCATAAATCTTGTGTTTTGGGCCCCTGGAAGCATGAAAATCACTTTAAACATGCTAATTTTAGCTCTAACACTGATGATCCACCTACAAATGTGAACTGACGTTCAAAAATAAAACATTTGAAAACGGACCATTTTCCACATTTCTGAAGCATGACGTAATGGGGGGGTGTTATCTCTTTTGTCGAAAATCAGCCGTTTTTGCTCGAACATTAAATGCCTCCAAATGGTATTTAATTAACTTCCCGAGCCCCTGGAAGCATGAAAATCACTTTAAACATGCTAATTTTAGCTCTAACACTGATGATCCACCTACAAATGTGAACTGACGTTCAAAAATAAAACATTTGAAAACGGACCATTTTCCACATTTCTGAAGCATGACGTAATGGGGGGGTGTTATCTCTTTTGTCGAAAATCAGCCGTTTTTGCTCGAACATTAAATGCCTCCAAATGGTATTTAATTAACTTCCCGAGCCCCTGGAAGCATGAAAATCACTTTAAACATGCTAATTTTAGCTCTAACACTGATGATCCACCTACAAATGTGAACTGACGTTCAAAAATAAAACATTTGAAAACGGACCATTTTCCACATTTCTGAAGCATGACGTAATGGGGGGGTGTTATCTCTTTTGTCGAAAATCAGCCGTTTTTGCTCTAACATTAAATGCCTCCAAATGGTATTTAATTAACTTCCCGAGCCCCTGGAAGCATGAAAATCACTTTAAACATGCTAATTTGAGCTCTAACACTGATGATCCACCTACAAATGTGAACTGACGTTCAAAAATAAAACATTTGAAAACGGACCATTTTCCACATTTCTGAAGCATGACGTAATGGGGGTGTTATCTCTTTTGTCGAAAATCAGCCGTTTTTGCTCGAACATTAAATGCCTCCAAATGGTATTTAATTAACTTCCCGGGGTGAAGAAACCCTTTTTGAGAACTCAGAGTGAGTAAATTGGCCATTTTCATGCACTTTTAACCATTCCATAAATCTTGTGTTTTGGGCCCCTGGAAGCATGAAAATCACTTTAAACATGCTAATTTTAGTTCTAACACTGATGATCCACCTACAAATGTGAACTGACGTTCAAAAATAAAACATTTGAAAACGGACCATTTTCCACATTTCTGAAGCATGACGTAATGGGGGGGTGTTATCTCTTTTGTCGAAAATCAGCCGTTTTTGCTCGAACATTAAATGCCTCCAAATGGTATTTAATTAACTTCCCGGGGTGAAGAAACCCTTTTTGAGAACTCAGAGTAAGTAAATTGGCCATTTTCATGCACTTTTAACCATTCCATAAATCTTGTGTTTTGGGCCCCAAGAAGCATGAAAATCACTTTAAACATGCTAATTTTAGCTCTAACACTGATGATCCACCTACAAATGTGAACTGACGTTCAAAAATAAAACATTTGAAAACGGACCATTTTCCACATTTCTGAAGCATGACGTAATGGGGGGGTGTTATCTCTTTTGTCGAAAATCAGCCGTTTTTGCTCTAACATTAAATGCCTCCAAATGGTATTTAATTAACTTCCCGGGGTGAAGAAACCCTTTTTGAGAACTCAGAGTGAGTAAATTGGCCATTTTCATGCACTTTTAACCATTCCATAAATCTTGTGTTTTGGGCCCCTGGAAGCATGAAAATCACTTTAAACATGCTAATTTTAGCTCTAACACTGATGATCCACCTACAAATGTGAACTGACGTTCAAAAATAAAACATTTGAAAACGGACCATTTTCCACATTTCTGAAGCATGACGTAATGGGGGGGTGTTATCTCTTTTGTCAAAAATCAGCCGTTTTTGCTCTAACATTAAATGCCTCCAAATGGTATTTAATTAACTTCCCGAGCCCCTGGAAGCATGAAAATCACTTTAAACATGCTAATTTTAGCTCTAACACTGATGATCCACCTACAAATGTGAACTGACGTTCAAAAATAAAACATTTGAAAACTGACCATTTTCCACATTTCTGAAGCATGACGTAATGGGGGGGTGTTATCTCTTTTGTCGAAAATCAGCCGTTTTTGCTCTAACATTAAATGCCTCCAAATGGTATTTAATTAACTTCCCGGGGTGAAGAAACCCTTTTGAGAACTCAGAGTGAGTAAATTGGCCATTTTCATGCACTTTTAACCATTCCATAAATCTTGTGTTTTGGGCCCCTGGAAGCATGAAAATCACTTTAAACATGCTAATTTTAGCTCTAACACTGATGATCCACCTACAAATGTGAACTGACGTTCAAAAATAAAACATTTGAAAACGGACCATTTTCCACATTTCTGAAGCATGACGTAATGGGGGGGTGTTATCTCTTTTGTCGAAAATCAGCCGTTTTTGATCGAACATTAAATGCCTCCAAATGGTATTTAATTAGCTTCCCGAGCCCCTGGAAGCATGAAAATCACTTTAAACATGCTAATTTTAGCTCTAATACTGATGATCCACCTACAAATGTGAACTGACGTTCAAAAATAAAACATTTGAAAACGGACCATTTTCCACATTTCTGAAGCATGACGTAATGGGGGGGTGTTATCTCTTTTGTCGAAAATCAGCCGTTTTTGCTCGAACGTTAAATGCCTCCAAATGGTATTTAATTAACTTCCCGGGGTGAAGAAACCCTTTTTGAGAACTCAGAGTGAGTAAATTGGCCATTTTCATGCACTTTTAACCATTCCATAAATCTTGTGTTTTGGGCCCCTGGAAGCATGAAAATCACTTTAAACATGCTAATTTTAGCTCTAACACTGATGATCCACCTACAAATGTGAACTGACGTTCAAAAATAAAACATTTGAAAACGGACCATTTTCCACATTTCTGAAGCATGACGTAATGGGGGGGTGTTATCTCTTTTGTCGAAAATCAGCCGTTTTTGCTCGAACATTAAATGCCTCCAAATGGTATTTAATTAACTTCCCGAGCCCCTGGAAGCATGAAAATCACTTTAAACATGCTAATTTTAGCTCTAACACTGATGATCCACCTACAAATGTGAACTGACGTTCAAAAATAAAACATTTGAAAACGGACCATTTTCCACATTTCTGAAGCATGACGTAATGGGGGGGTGTTATCTCTTTTGTCGAAAATCAGCCGTATTTGCACGAACATTAAATGCCTCCAAATGGTATTTAATTAACTTCCCGGGGTGAAGAAACCCTTTTTGAGAACTCAGAGTGAGTAAATTGGCCATTTTCATGCACTTTTAACCATTCCATAAATCTTGTGTTTTGGGCCCCTGGAAGCATGAAAATCACTTTAAACATGCTAATTTTAGCTCTAACACTGATGATCCACCTACAAATGTGAACTGACGTTCAAAAATAAAACATTTGAAAACGGACCATTTTCCACATTTCTGAAGCATGACGTAATGGGGGGGTGTTATCTCTTTTGTCGAAAATCAGCCGTTTTTGCTCGAACATTAAATGCCTCCAAATGGTATTTAATTAACTTCCCGAGCCCCTGGAAGCATAAAAATCACTTTAAACATGCTAATTTTAGCTCTAACACTGATGATCCACCTACAAATGTGAACTGACGTTCAAAAATAAAACATTTGAAAACGGACCATTTTCCACATTTCTGAAGCATGACGTAATGGGGGGGTGTTATCTCTTTTGTCGAAAATCAGCCGTTTTTGCTCGAACATTAAATGCCTCCAAATGGTATTTAATTAACTTCCCGAGCCCCTGGAAGCATGAAAATCACTTTAAACATGCTAATTTTAGCTCTAACACTGATGATCCACCTACAAATGTGAACTGATGTTCAAAAATAAAACATTTGAAAACGGACCATTTTCCACATTTCTGAAGCATGACGTAATGGGGGGGGTGTTATCTCTTTTGTCGAAAATCAGCCGTTTTTGCTCGAACATTAAATGCCTCCAAATGGTATTTAATTAACTTCCCGGGGTGAAGAAACCCTTTTTGAGAACTCAGAGTGAGTAAATTGGCCATTTTCATGCACTTTTAACCATTCCATAAATCTTGTGTTTTGGGCCCCTGGAAGCATGAAAATCACTTTAAACATGCTAATTTTAGCTCTAACACTGATGATCCACCTACAAATGTGAACTGACGTTCAAAAATAAAACATTTGAAAACGGACCATTTTCCACATTTCTGAAGCATGACGTAATGGGGGGGTGTTATCTCTTTTGTCGAAAATCAGCCGTTTTTGCTCGAACATTAAATGCCTCCAAATGGTATTTAATTAACTTCCCGGGGTGAAGAAACCCTTTTTGAGAACTCAGAGTGAGTAAATTGGCCATTTTCATGCACTTTTAACCATTCCATAAATCTTGTGTTTTGGGCCCCTGGAAGCATGAAAATCACTTTAAACATGCTAATTTTAGCTCTAACACTGATGATCCACCTACAAATGTGAACTGACGTTCAAAAATAAAACATTTGAAAACGGACCATTTTCCACATTTCTGAAGCATGACGTAATGGGGGGGTGTTATCTCTTTTGTCGAAAATCAGCCGTTTTTGCTCTAACATTAAATGCCTCCAAATGGTATTTAATTAACTTCCCGGGGTGAAGAAACCCTTTTTGAGAACTCAGAGTGAGTAAATTGGCCATTTTCATGCACTTTTAACCATTCCATAAATCTTGTGTTTTGGGCCCCAAGAAGCATGAAAATCACTTTAAACATGCTAAATTTAGCTCTAACACTGATGATCCACCTACAAATGTGAACTGACGTTCAAAAATAAAACATTTGAAAACGGACCATTTTCCACATTTCTGAAGCATGACGTAATGGGGGGGTGTTATCTCTTTTGTCGAAAATCAGCCGTTTTTGCTCTAACATTAAATGCCTCCAAATGGTATTTAATTAACTTCCCGAGCCCCTGGAAGCATGAAAATCACTTTAAACATGCTAATTTTAGCTCTAACACTGATGATCCACCTACAAATGTGAACTGACGTTCAAAAATAAAACATTTGAAAACGGACCATTTTCCACATTTCTGAAGCATGACGTAATGGGGGGGTGTTATCTCTTTTGTCGAAAATCAGCCGTTTTTGCTCTAACATTAAATGCCTCCAAATGGTATTTAATTAACTTCCCGGGGTGAAGAAACCCTTTTGAGAACTCAGAGTGAGTAAATTGGCCATTTTCATGCACTTTTAACCATTCCATAAATCTTGTGTTTTGGGCCCCTGGAAGCATGAAAATCACTTTAAACATGCTAATTTTAGCTCTAACACTGATGATCCACCTACAAATGTGAACTGACGTTCAAAAATAAAACATTTGAAAACGGACCATTTTCCACATTTCTGAAGCATGACGTAATGGGGGGGTGTTATCTCTTTTGTCGAAAATCAGCCGTTTTTGCTCGAACATTAAATGCCTCCAAATGGTATTTAATTAACTTCCCGAGCCCCTGGAAGCATGAAAATCACTTTAAACATGCTAATTTTAGCTCTAACACTGATGATCCACCTACAAATGTGAACTGACGTTCAAAAATAAAACATTTGAAAACGGACCATTTTCCACATTTCTGAAGCATGACGTAATGGGGGGGTGTTATCTCTTTTGTCGAAAATCAGCCGTTTTTGCTCGAACATTAAATGCCTCCAAATGGTATTTAATTAACTTCCCGAGCCCCTGGAAGCATGAAAATCACTTTAAACATGCTAATTTTAGCTCTAACACTGATGATCCACCTACAAATGTGAACTGACGTTCAAAAATAAAACATTTGAAAACGGACCATTTTCCACATTTCTGAAGCATGACGTAATGGGGGGGTGTTATCTCTTTTGTCGAAAATCAGCCGTTTTTGCTCTAACATTAAATGCCTCCAAATGGTATTTAATTAACTTCCCGAGCCCCTGGAAGCATGAAAATCACTTTAAACATGCTAATTTGAGCTCTAACACTGATGATCCACCTACAAATGTGAACTGACGTTCAAAAATAAAACATTTGAAAACGGACCATTTTCCACATTTCTGAAGCATGACGTAATGGGGGTGTTATCTCTTTTGTCGAAAATCAGCCGTTTTTGCTCGAACATTAAATGCCTCCAAATGGTATTTAATTAACTTCCCGGGGTGAAGAAACCCTTTTTGAGAACTCAGAGTGAGTAAATTGGCCATTTTCATGCACTTTTAACCATTCCATAAATCTTGTGTTTTGGGCCCCTGGAAGCATGAAAATCACTTTAAACATGCTAATTTTAGCTCTAACACTGATGATCCACCTACAAATGTGAACTGACGTTCAAAAATAAAACATTTGAAAACGGACCATTTTCCACATTTCTGAAGCATGACGTAATGGGGGGGTGTTATCTCTTTTGTCGAAAATCAGCCGTTTTTGCTCGAACATTAAATGCCTCCAAATGGTATTTAATTAACTTCCCGGGGTGAAGAAACCCTTTTTGAGAACTCAGAGTAAGTAAATTGGCCATTTTCATGCACTTTTAACCATTCCATAAATCTTGTGTTTTGGGCCCCAAGAAGCATGAAAATCACTTTAAACATGCTAATTTTAGCTCTAACACTGATGATCCACCTACAAATGTGAACTGACGTTCAAAAATAAAACATTTGAAAACGGACCATTTTCCACATTTCTGAAGCATGACGTAATGGGGGGGTGTTATCTCTTTTGTCGAAAATCAGCCGTTTTTGCTCTAACATTAAATGCCTCCAAATGGTATTTAATTAACTTCCCGGGGTGAAGAAACCCTTTTTGAGAACTCAGAGTGAGTAAATTGGCCATTTTCATGCACTTTTAACCATTACATAAATCTTGTGTTTTGGGCCCCTGGAAGCATGAAAATCACTTTAAACATGCTAATTTTAGCTCTAACACTGATGATCCACCTACAAATGTGAACTGACGTTCAAAAATAAAACATTTGAAAACGGACCATTTTCCATCCACATTTCTGAAGCATGACGTAATGGGGGGGTGTTATCTCTTTTGTCAAAAATCAGCCGTTTTTGCTCTAACATTAAATGCCTCCAAATGGTATTTAATTAACTTCCCGAGCCCCTGGAAGCATGAAAATCACTTTAAACATGCTAATTTTAGCTCTAACACTGATGATCCACCTACAAATGTGAACTGACGTTCAAAAATAAAACATTTGAAAACTGACCATTTTCCACATTTCTGAAGCATGACGTAATGGGGGGGTGTTATCTCTTTTGTCGAAAATCAGCCGTTTTTGCTCTAACATTAAATGCCTCCAAATGGTATTTAATTAACTTCCCGGGGTGAAGAAACCCTTTTGAGAACTCAGAGTGAGTAAATTGGCCATTTTCATGCACTTTTAACCATTCCATAAATCTTGTGTTTTGGGCCCCTGGAAGCATGAAAATCACTTTAAACATGCTAATTTTAGCTCTAACACTGATGATCCACCTACAAATGTGAACTGACGTTCAAAAATAAAACATTTGAAAACGGACCATTTTCCACATTTCTGAAGCATGACGTAATGGGGGGTGTTATCTCTTTGTCGAAAATCAGCCGTTTTGATCGAACATTAAATGCCTCCAAATGGTATTTAATTAACTTCCCGAGCCCCTGGAAGCATGAAAATCACTTTAAACATGCTAATTTTAGCTCTAACACTGATGATCCCACCTACAAAATGTGAACTGACGTTCAAAAATAAAACATTTGAAAACGGACCATTTTCCACATTTCTGAAGCATGACGTAATGGGGGGGTGTTATCTCTTTTGTCGAAAATCAGCCGTTTTTGCTCGAACATTAAATGCCTCCAAATGGTATTTAATTAACTTCCCGAGCCCCTGGAAGCATGAAAATCACTTTAAACATGCTAATTTTAGCTCTAACACTGATGATCCACCTACAAATGTGAACTGACGTTCAAAAATAAAACATTTGAAAACGGACCATTTTCCACATTTCTGAAGCATGACGTAATGGGGGGGTGTTATCTCTTTTGTCGAAAATCAGCCGTTTTTGCTCGAACATTAAATGCCTCCAAATGGTATTTAATTAACTTCCAGAGCCCCTGGAAGCATGAAAATCACTTTAAACATGCTAATTTTAGCTCTAACACTGATGATCCACCTACAAATGTGAACTGACGTTCAAAAATAAAACATTTGAAAACGGACCATTTCCACATTTCTGAAGCATGACGTAATGGGGGGGTGTTATCTCTTTTGTCGAAAATCAGCCGTTTTTGCTCTAACATTAAATGCCTCCAAATGGTATTTAATTAACTTCCCGAGCCCCTGGAAGCATGAAAATCACTTTAAACATGCTAATTTGAGCTCTAACACTGATGATCCACCTACAAATGTGAACTGACGTTCAAAAATAAAACATTTGAAAACGGACCATTTTCACATTTCTGAAGCATGACGTAATGGGGGTGTTATCTCTTTTGTCGAAAATCAGCCGTTTTTGCTCGAACATTAAATGCCTCCAAATGGTATTTAATTAACTTCCGGGGTGAAGAAACCCTTTTTGAGAACTCAGAGTGAGTAAATTGGCCATTTTCATGCACTTTTAACCATTCCATAAATCTTGTGTTTTGGGCCCCTGGAAGCATGAAAATCACTTTAAACATGCTAATTTTAGCTCTAACACTGATGATCCACCTACAAATGTGAACTGACGTTCAAAAATAAAACATTTGAAAACGGACCATTTTCCACATTTCTGAAGCATGACGTAATGGGGGGGTGTTATCTCTTTTGTCGAAAATCAGCCGTTTTTGCTCGAACATTAAATGCCTCCAAATGGTATTTAATTAACTTCCCGGGGTGAAGAAACCCTTTTTGAGAACTCAGAGTAAGTAAATTGGCCATTTTCATGCACTTTTAACCATTCCATAAATCTTGTGTTTTGGGCCCCAAGAAGCATGAAAATCACTTTAAACATGCTAATTTTAGCTCTAACACTGATGATCCACCTACAAATGTGAACTGACGTTCAAAAATAAAACATTTGAAAACGGACCATTTTCCACATTTCTGAAGCATGACGTAATGGGGGGGTGTTATCTCTTTTGTCGAAAATCAGCCGTTTTTGCTCTAACATTAAATGCCTCCAAATGGTATTTAATTAACTTCCCGGGGTGAAGAAACCCTTTTTGAGAACTCAGAGTGAGTAAATTGGCCATTTTCATGCACTTTTAACCATTCCATAAATCTTGTGTTTTGGGCCCCTGGAAGCATGAAAATCACTTTAAACATGCTAATTTTAGCTCTAACACTGATGATCCACCTACAAATGTGAACTGACGTTCAAAAATAAAACATTTGAAAACGGACCATTTTCCACATTTCTGAAGCATGACGTAATGGGGGGGGTGTTATCTCTTTTGTCAAAAATCAGCCGTTTTTGCTCTAACATTAAATGCCTCCAAATGGTATTTAATTAACTTCCCGAGCCCCTGGAAGCATGAAAATCACTTTAAACATGCTAATTTTAGCTCTAACACTGATGATCCACCTACAAATGTGAACTGACGTTCAAAAATAAAACATTTGAAAACGGACCATTTTCCACATTTCTGAAGCATGACGTAATGGGGGGTGTTATCTCTTTTGTCGAAAATCAGCCGTTTTTGCTCGAACATTAAATGCCTCCAAATGGTATTTAATTAACTTCCCGAGCCCCTGGAAGCATGAAAATCACTTTAAACATGCTAATTTTAGCTCTAACACTGATGATCCACCTACAAATGTGAACTGACGTTCAAAAATAAAACATTTGAAAACGGACCATTTTCCACATTTCTGAAGCATGACGTAATGGGGGGGTGTTATCTCTTTTGTCGAAAATCAGCCGTTTTTGCTCTAACATTAAATGCCTCCAAATGGTATTTAATTAACTTCCCGAGCCCCTGGAAGCATGAAAATCACTTTAAACATGCTAATTTTAGCTCTAACACTGATGATCCCCCTACAAATGTGAACTGACGTTCAAAAATAAAACATTTGAAAACGGACCATTTTCCACATTTCTGAAGCATGGCGTAATGGGGGGGTGTTATCTCTTTTGTCGAAAATCAGCCGTTTTTGCTCGAACATTAAATGCCTCCAAATGGTATTTAATTAACTTCCCGAGCCCCTGGAAGCATGAAAATCACTTTAAACATGCTAATTTTAGCTCTAACACTGATGATCCACCTACAAATGTGAACTGACGTTCAAAAATAAAACATTTGAAAACGGACCATTTTCCACATTTCTGAAGCATGACGTAATGGGGGGGTGTAATCTCTTTTGTCGAAAATCAGCCGTTTTTGCTCTAACATTAAATGCCTCCAAATGGTATTTAATTAACTTCCCGAGCCCCTGGAAGCATGAAAATCACTTTAAACATGCTAATTTTAGCTCTAACACTGATGATCCACCTACAAATGTGAACTGACGTTCAAAAATAAAACATTTGAAAACGGACCATTTTCCACATTTCTGAAGCATGACGTAATGGGGGGGTGTTATCTCTTTTGTCGAAAATCAGCCGTTTTTGCTCTAACATTAAATGCCTCCAAATGGTATTTAATTAACTTCCCGGGGTGAAGAAACCCTTTTGAGAACTCAGAGTGAGTAAATTGGCCATTTTCATGCACTTTTAACCATTCCATAAATCTTGTGTTTTGGGCCCCTGGAAGCATGAAAATCACTTTAAACATGCTAATTTTAGCTCTAACACTGATGATCCACCTACAAATGTGAACTGACGTTCAAAAATAAAACATTTGAAAACGGACCATTTTCCACATTTCTGAAGCATGACGTAATGGGGGGGTGTTATCTCTTTTGTCGAAAATCAGCCGTTTTTGCTCGAACATTAAATGCCTCCAAATGGTATTTAATTAACTTCCCGAGCCCCTGGAAGCATGAAAATCACTTTAAACATGCTAATTTTAGCTCTAACACTGATGATCCACCTACAAATGTGAACTGACGTTCAAAAATAAAACATTTGAAAACGGACCATTTTCCACATTTCTGAAGCATGACGTAATGGGGGGGTGTTATCTCTTTTGTCGAAAATCAGCCGTTTTTGCTCGAACATTAAATGCCTCCAAATGGTATTTAATTAACTTCCCGAGCCCCTGGAAGCATGAAAATCACTTTAAACATGCTAATTTTAGCTCTAACACTGATGATCCACCTACAAATGTGAACTGACGTTCAAAAATAAAACATTTGAAAACGGACCATTTTCCACATTTCTGAAGCATGACGTAATGGGGGGGTGTTATCTCTTTTGTCGAAAATCAGCCGTTTTTGCTCTAACATTAAATGCCTCCAAATGGTATTTAATTAACTTCCCGAGCCCCTGGAAGCATGAAAATCACTTTAAACATGCTAATTTGAGCTCTAACACTGATGATCCACCTACAAATGTGAACTGACGTTCAAAAATAAAACATTTGAAAACGGACCATTTTCCACATTTCTGAAGCATGACGTAATGGGGGTGTTATCTCTTTTGTCGAAAATCAGCCGTTTTTGCTCGAACATTAAATGCCTCCAAATGGTATTTAATTAACTTCCCGGGGTGAAGAAACCCTTTTTGAGAACTCAGAGTGAGTAAATTGGCCATTTTCATGCACTTTTAACCATTCCATAAATCTTGTGTTTTGGGCCCCTGGAAGCATGAAAATCACTTTAAACATGCTAATTTTAGCTCTAACACTGATGATCCACCTACAAATGTGAACTGACGTTCAAAAATAAAACATTTGAAAACGGACCATTTTCCACATTTCTGAAGCATGACGTAATGGGGGGGTGTTATCTCTTTTGTCGAAAATCAGCCGTTTTTGCTCGAACATTAAATGCCTCCAAATGGTATTTAATTAACTTCCCGGGGTGAAGAAACCCTTTTTGAGAACTCAGAGTAAGTAAATTGGCCATTTTCATGCACTTTTAACCATTCCATAAATCTTGTGTTTTGGGCCCCAAGAAGCATGAAAATCACTTTAAACATGCTAATTTTAGCTCTAACACTGATGATCCACCTACAAATGTGAACTGACGTTCAAAAATAAAACATTTGAAAACGGACCATTTTCCACATTTCTGAAGCATGACGTAATGGGGGGGTGTTATCTCTTTTGTCGAAAATCAGCCGTTTTTGCTCTAACATTAAATGCCTCCAAATGGTATTTAATTAACTTCCCGGGGTGAAGAAACCCTTTTTGAGAACTCAGAGTGAGTAAATTGGCCATTTTCATGCACTTTTAACCATTACATAAATCTTGTGTTTTGGGCCCCTGGAAGCATGAAAATCACTTTAAACATGCTAATTTTAGCTCTAACACTGATGATCCACCTACAAATGTGAACTGACGTTCAAAAATAAAACATTTGAAAACGGACCATTTTCCACATTTCTGAAGCATGACGTAATGGGGGGGTGTTATCTCTTTTGTCAAAAATCAGCCGTTTTTGCTCTAACATTAAATGCCTCCAAATGGTATTTAATTAACTTCCCGAGCCCCTGGAAGCATGAAAATCACTTTAAACATGCTAATTTTAGCTCTAACACTGATGATCCACCTACAAATGTGAACTGACGTTCAAAAATAAAACATTTGAAAACTGACCATTTTCCACATTTCTGAAGCATGACGTAATGGGGGGGTGTTATCTCTTTTGTCGAAAATCAGCCGTTTTTGCTCTAACATTAAATGCCTCCAAATGGTATTTAATTAACTTCCCGGGGTGAAGAAACCCTTTTGAGAACTCAGAGTGAGTAAATTGGCCATTTTCATGCACTTTTAACCATTCCATAAATCTTGTGTTTTGGGCCCCTGGAAGCATGAAAATCACTTTAAACATGCTAATTTTAGCTCTAACACTGATGATCCACCTACAAATGTGAACTGACGTTCAAAAATAAAACATTTGAAAACGGACCATTTTCCACATTTCTGAAGCATGACGTAATGGGGGGGTGTTATCTCTTTTGTCGAAAATCAGCCGTTTTTGATCGAACATTAAATGCCTCCAAATGGTATTTAATTAACTTCCCGAGCCCCTGGAAGCATGAAAATCACTTTAAACATGCTAATTTTAGCTCTAACACTGATGATCCACCTACAAATGTGAACTGACGTTCAAAAATAAAACATTTGAAAACGGACCATTTTCCACATTTCTGAAGCATGACGTAATGGGGGGGTGTTATCTCTTTTGTCGAAAATCAGCCGTTTTTGCTCGAACATTAAATGCCTCCAAATGGTATTTAATTAACTTCCCGAGCCCCTGGAAGCATGAAAATCACTTTAAACATGCTAATTTTAGCTCTAACACTGATGATCCACCTACAAATGTGAACTGACGTTCAAAAATAAAACATTTGAAAACGGACCATTTTCCACATTTCTGAAGCATGACGTAATGGGGGGGTGTTATCTCTTTTGTCGAAAATCAGCCGTTTTTGCTCGAACATTAAATGCCTCCAAATGGTATTTAATTAACTTCCAGAGCCCCTGGAAGCATGAAAATCACTTTAAACATGCTAATTTTAGCTCTAACACTGATGATCCACCTACAAATGTGAACTGACGTTCAAAAATAAAACATTTGAAAACGGACCATTTTCCACATTTCTGAAGCATGACGTAATGGGGGGGTGTTATCTCTTTTGTCGAAAATCAGCCGTTTTTGCTCTAACATTAAATGCCTCCAAATGGTATTTAATTAACTTCCCGAGCCCCTGGAAGCATGAAAATCACTTTAAACATGCTAATTTGAGCTCTAACACTGATGATCCACCTACAAATGTGAACTGACGTTCAAAAATAAAACATTTGAAAACGGACCATTTTCCACATTTCTGAAGCATGACGTAATGGGGGTGTTATCTCTTTTGTCGAAAATCAGCCGTTTTTGCTCGAACATTAAATGCCTCCAAATGGTATTTAATTAACTTCCCGGGGTGAAGAAACCCTTTTTGAGAACTCAGAGTGAGTAAATTGGCCATTTTCATGCACTTTTAACCATTCCATAAATCTTGTGTTTTGGGCCCCTGGAAGCATGAAAATCACTTTAAACATGCTAATTTTAGCTCTAACACTGATGATCCACCTACAAATGTGAACTGACGTTCAAAAATAAAACATTTGAAAATGGACCATTTTCCACATTTCTGAAGCATGACGTAATGGGGGGGTGTTATCTCTTTTGTCGAAAATCAGCCGTTTTTGCTCGAACATTAAATGCCTCCAAATGGTATTTAATTAACTTCCCGGGGTGAAGAAACCCTTTTTGAGAACTCAGAGTAAGTAAATTGGCCATTTTCATGCACTTTTAACCATTCCATAAATCTTGTGTTTTGGGCCCCAAGAAGCATGAAAATCACTTTAAACATGCTAATTTTAGCTCTAACACTGATGATCCACCTACAAATGTGAACTGACGTTCAAAAATAAAACATTTGAAAACGGACCATTTTCCACATTTCTGAAGCATGACGTAATGGGGGGGTGTTATCTCTTTTGTCGAAAATCAGCCGTTTTTGCTCTAACATTAAATGCCTCCAAATGGTATTTAATTAACTTCCCGGGGTGAAGAAACCCTTTTTGAGAACTCAGAGTGAGTAAATTGGCCATTTTCATGCACTTTTAACCATTCCATAAATCTTGTGTTTTGGGCCCCTGGAAGCATGAAAATCACTTTAAACATGCTAATTTTAGCTCTAACACTGATGATCCACCTACAAATGTGAACTGACGTTCAAAAATAAAACATTTGAAAACGGACCATTTTCCACATTTCTGAAGCATGACGTAATGGGGGGGGTGTTATCTCTTTTGTCAAAAATCAGCCGTTTTTGCTCTAACATTAAATGCCTCCAAATGGTATTTAATTAACTTCCCGAGCCCCTGGAAGCATGAAAATCACTTTAAACATGCTAATTTTAGCTCTAACACTGATGATCCACCTACAAATGTGAACTGACGTTCAAAAATAAAACATTTGAAAACGGACCATTTTCCACATTTCTGAAGCATGACGTAATGGGGGGTGTTATCTCTTTTGTCGAAAATCAGCCGTTTTTGCTCGAACATTAAATGCCTCCAAATGGTATTTAATTAACTTCCCGAGCCCCTGGAAGCATGAAAATCACTTTAAACATGCTAATTTTAGCTCTAACACTGATGATCCACCTACAAATGTGAACTGACGTTCAAAAATAAAACATTTGAAAACGGACCATTTTCCACATTTCTGAAGCATGACGTAATGGGGGGGTGTTATCTCTTTTGTCGAAAATCAGCCGTTTTTGCTCTAACATTAAATGCCTCCAAATGGTATTTAATTAACTTCCCGAGCCCCTGGAAGCATGAAAATCACTTTAAACATGCTAATTTTAGCTCTAACACTGATGATCCACCTACAAATGTGAACTGACGTTCAAAAATAAAACATTTGAAAACGGACCATTTTCCACATTTCTGAAGCATGGCGTAATGGGGGGGGTGTTATCTCTTTTGTCGAAAATCAGCCGTTTTTGCTCGAACATTAAATGCCTCCAAATGGTATTTAATTAACTTCCCGAGCCCCTGGAAGCATGAAAATCACTTTAAACATGCTAATTTTAGCTCTAACACTGATGATCCACCTACAAATGTGAACTGACGTTCAAAAATAAAACATTTGAAAACGGACCATTTTCCACATTTCTGAAGCATGACGTAATGGGGGGGTGTAATCTCTTTTGTCGAAAATCTGCCGTTTTTGCTCGAACATTAAATGCCTCCAAATGGTATTTAATTAACTTCCCGAGCCCCTGGAAGCATGAAAATCACTTTAAACATGCTAATTTTAGCTCTAACACTGATGATCCACCTACAAATGTGAACTGACGTTCAAAAATAAAACATTTGAAAACGGACCATTTTCCACATTTCTGAAGCATGACGTAATGGGGGGGTGTTATCTCTTTTGTCGAAAATCAGCCGTTTTTGCTCGAACATTAAATGCCTCCAAATGGTATTTAATTAACTTCCCGGGGTGAAGAAACCCTTTTTGAGAACTCAGAGTGAGTAAATTGGCCATTTTCATGCACTTTTAACCATTCCATAAATCTTGTGTTTTGGGCCCCTGGAAGCATGAAAATCACTTTAAACATGCTAATTTTAGCTCTAACACTGATGATCCACCTACAAATGTGAACTGACGTTCAAAAATAAAACATTTGAAAACGGACCATTTTCCACATTTCTGAAGCATGACGTAATGGGGGGGTGTTATCTCTTTTGTCGAAAATCAGCCGTTTTTGCTCGAACATTAAATGCCTCCAAATGGTATTTAATTAACTTCCCGGGGTGAAGAAACCCTTTTTGAGAACTCAGAGTGAGTAAATTGGCCATTTTCATGCACTTTTAACCATTCCATAAATCTTGTGTTTTGGGCCCCTGGAAGCATGAAAATCACTTTAAACATGCTAATTTTAGCTCTAACACTGATGATCCACCTACAAATGTGAACTGACGTTCAAAAATAAAACATTTGAAAACGGACCATTTTCCACATTTCTGAAGCATGACGTAATGGGGGGGTGTTATCTCTTTTGTCGAAAATCAGCCGTTTTTGCTCTAACATTAAATGCCTCCAAATGGTATTTAATTAACTTCCCGAGCCCCTGGAAGCATGAAAATCACTTTAAACATGCTAATTTTAGCTCTAACACTGATGATCCACCTACAAATGTGAACTGACGTTCAAAAATAAAACATTTGAAAACGGACCATTTTCCACATTTCTGAAGCATGACGTAATGGGGGGGTGTTATCTCTTTTGTCGAAAATCAGCCGTTTTTGCTCGAACATTAAATGCCTCCAAATGGTATTTAGTTAACTTCCCGAGCCCCTGGAAGCATGAAAATCACTTTAAACATGCTAATTTTAGCTCTAACACTGATGATCCACCTACAAATGTGAACTGACGTTCAAAAATAAAACATTTGAAAACGGACCATTTTCCACATTTCTGAAGCATGACGTAATGGGGGGGTGTTATCTCTTTTGTCGAAAATCAGCCGTTTTTGCTCTAACATTAAATGCCTCCAAATGGTATTTAATTAACTTCCCGAGCCCCTGGAAGCATGAAAATCACTTTAAACATGCTAATTTTAGCTCTAACACTGATGATCCACCTACAAATGTGAACTGACGTTCAAAAATAAAACATTTGAAAACGGACCATTTTCCACATTTCTGAAGCATGACGTAATGGGGGGGTGTTATCTCTTTTGTCGAAAATCAGCCGTTTTTGCTCGAACATTAAATGCCTCCAAATGGTATTTAATTAACTTCCCGAGCCCCTGGAAGCATGAAAATCACTTTAAACATGCTAATTTTAGCTCTAACACTGATGATCCACCTACAAATGTGAACTGACGTTCAAAAATAAAACATTTGAAAACGGACCATTTTCCACATTTCTGAAGCATGACGTAATGGGGGGGTGTTATCTCTTTTGTCGAAAATCAGCCGTTTTTGCTCAAACATTAAATGCCTCCAAATGGTATTTAATTAACTTCCCGGGGTGAAGAAACCCTTTTTGAGAACTCAGAGTGAGTAAATTGGCCATTTTCATGCACTTTTAACCATTCCATAAATCTTGTGTTTTGGGCCCCAAGAAGCTTGAAAATCACTTTAAACATGCTAATTTTAGCTCTAACACTGATGATCCACCTACAAATGTGAACTGACGTTCAAAAATAAAACAATTGAAAACGGACCATTTTCCACATTTCTGAAGCATGACGTAAAGGGGGGGTGTTATCTCTTTTGTCGAAAATCAGCCGTTTTTGCTCGAACATTAAATGCCTCCAAATGGTATTTAATTAACTTCCCGAGCCCCTGGAAGCATGAAAATCACTTTAAACATGCTAATTTTAGCTCTAACACTGATGATCCACCTACAAATGTGAACTGACGTTCAAAAATAAAACATTTGAAAACGGACCATTTTCCACATTTCTGAAGCATGACGTAATGGGGGGGTGTTATCTCTTTTGTCGAAAATCAGCCGTTTTTGCTCTAACATTAAATGCCTCCAAATGGTATTTAATTAACTTCCCGAGCCCCTGGAAGCATGAAAATCACTTTAAACATGCTAATTTTAGCTCTAACACTGATGATCCACCTACAAATGTGAACTGACGTTCAAAAATAAAACATTTGAAAACGGACCATTTTCCACATTTCTGAAGCATGACGTAATGGGGGGGTGTTATCTCTTTTGTCGAAAATCAGCCGTTTTTGCTCTAACATTAAATGCCTCCAAATGGTATTTAATTAACTTCCCGAGCCCCTGGAAGCATGAAAATCACTTTAAACATGCTAATTTTAGCTCTAACACTGATGATCCACCTACAAATGTGAACTGACGTTCAAAAATAAAACATTTGAAAACGGACCATTTTCCACATTTCTGAAGCATGACGTAATGGGGGGGTGTTATCTCTTTTGTCGAAAATCAGCCGTTTTTGCTCGAACATTAAATGCCTCCAAATGGTATTTAATTAACTTCCCGAGCCCCTGGAAGCATGAAAATCACTTTAAACATGCTAATTTTAGCTCTAACACTGATGATCCACCTACAAATGTGAACTGACGTTCAAAAATAAAACATTTGAAAACGGACCATTTTCCACATTTCTGAAGCATGACGTAATGGGGGGTGTTATCTCTTTTGTCGAAAATCAGCCGTTTTTGCTCGAACATTAAATGCCTCCAAATGGTATTTAATTAACTTCCCGGGGTGAAGAAACCCTTTTTGAGAACTCTGAGTGAGTAAATTGGCCATTTTCATGCACTTTTAACCATTCCATAAATCTTGTGTTTTGGGCCCCTGGAAGCATGAAAATCACTTTAAACATGCTAATTTTAGCTCTAACACTGATGATCCACCTACAAATGTGAACTGACGTTCAAAAATAAAACATTTGAAAACGGACCATTTTCCACATTTCTGAAGCATGACGTAATGGGGGGGTGTTATCTCTTTTGTCGAAAATCAGCCGTTTTTGCTCGAACATTAAATGCCTCCAAATGGTATTTAATTAACTTCCCGAGCCCCTGGAAGCATGAAAATCACTTTAAACATGCTAATTTTAGCTCTAACACTGATGATCCACCTACAAATGTGAACTGACGTTCAAAAATAAAACATTTGAAAACGGACCATTTTCCACATTTCTGAAGCATGACGTAATGGGGGGGTGTTATCTCTTTTGTCGAAAATCAGCCGTTTTTGCTCGAACATTAAATGCCTCCAAATGGTATTTAATTAACTTCCCGAGCCCCTGGAAGCATGAAAATCACTTTAAACATGCTAATTTTAGCTCTAACACTGATGATCCACCTATAAATGTGAACTGACGTTCAAAAATAAAACATTTGAAAACGGACCATTTTCCACATTTCTGAAGCATGACGTAATGGGGGGGTGTTATCTCTTTTGTCGAAAATCAGCCGTTTTTGCTCGAACATTAAATGCCTCCAAATGGTATTTAATTAACTTCCCGGGGTGAAGAAACCCTTTTTGAGAACTCAGAGTGAGTAAATTGGCCATTTTCATGCACTTTTAACCATTCCATAAATCTTGTGTTTTGGGCCCCTGGAAGCATGAAAATCACTTTAAACATGCTAATTTTAGCTCTAACACTGATGATCCACCTACAAATGTGAACTGACGTTCAAAAATAAAACATTTGAAAACGGACCATTTTCCACATTTCTGAAGCATGACGTAATCGGGGGGTGTTATCTCTTTTGTCGAAAATCAGCCGTTTTTGCTCGAACATTAAATGCCTCCAAATGGTATTTAATTAACTTCCCGGGGTGAAGAAACCCTTTTTGAGAACTCAGAGTGAGTAAATTGGCCATTTTCATGCACTTTTAACCATTCCATAAATCTTGTGTTTTGGGCCCCAAGAAGCATGAAAATCACTTTAAACATGCTAATTTTAGCTCTAACACTGATGATCCACCTACAAATGTGAACTGACGTTCAAAAATAAAACATTTGAAAACGGACCATTTTCCACATTTCTGAAGCATGACGTAATGGGGGGTGTTATCTCTTTTGTCGAAAATCAGCCGTTTTTGCTCTAACATTAAATGCCTCCAAATGGTATTTAATTAACTTCCCGGGGTGAAGAAACCCTTTTTGAGAACTCAGAGTGAGTAAATTGGCCATTTTCATGCACTTTTAACCATTCCATAAATCTTGTGTTTTGGGCCCCTGGAAGCATGAAAATCACTTTAAACATGCTAATTTTAGCTCTAACACTGATGATCCACCTACAAATGTGAACTGACGTTCAAAAATAAAACATTTGAAAACGGACCATTTTCCACATTTCTGAAGCATGACGTAATGGGGGGGTGTTATCTCTTTTGTCGAAAATCAGCCGTTTTTGCTCTAACATTAAATGCCTCCAAATGGTATTTAATTAACTTCCCGAGCCCCTGGAAGCATGAAAATCACTTTAAACATGCTAATTTTAGCTCTAACACTGATGATCCACCTACAAATGTGAACTGACGTTCAAAAATAAAACATTTGAAAACGGACCATTTTCCACATTTCTGAAGCATGGCGTAATGGGGGGGTGTTATCTCTTTTGTCGAAAATCAGCCGTTTTTGCTCGAACATTAAATGCCTCCAAATGGTATTTAATTAACTTCCCGAGCCCCTGGAAGCATGAAAATCACTTTAAACATGCCAATTTTAGCTCTAACACTGATGATCCACCTACAAATGTGAACTGACGTTCAAAAATAAAACATTTGAAAACGGACCATTTTCCACATTTCTGAAGCATGACGTAATGGGGGGGTGTTATCTCTTTTGTCGAAAATCAGCCGTTTTTGCTCGAACATTAAATGCCTCCAAATGGTATTTAATTAACTTCCCGAGCCCCTGGAAGCATGAAAATCACTTTAAACATGCTAATTTTAGCTCTAACACTGATGATCCACCTACAAATGTGAACTGACGTTCAAAAATAAAACATTTGAAAACGGACCATTTTCCACATTTCTGAAGCATGACGTAATGGGGGGGTGTTATCTCTTTTGTCGAAAATCAGCCGTTTTTGCTCGAACATTAAATGCCTCCAAATGGTATTTAATTAACTTCCCGGGGTGAAGAAACCCTTTTTGAGAACTCAGAGTGAGTAAATTGGCCATTTTCATGCACTTTTAACCATTCCATAAATCTTGTGTTTTGGGCCCCTGGAAGCATGAAAATCACTTTAAACATGCTAATTTTAGCTCTAACACTGATGATCCACCTACAAATGTGAACTGACGTTCAAAAATAAAACATTTGAAAACGGACCATTTTCCACATTTCTGAAGCATGACGTAATGGGGGGGTGTTATCTCTTTTGTCGAAAATCAGCCGTTTTTGCTCGAACATTAAATGCCTCCAAATGGTATTTAATTAACTTCCCGGGGTGAAGAAACCCTTTTTGAGAACTCAGAGTGAGTAAATTGGCCATTTTCATGCACTTTTAACCATTCCATAAATCTTGTGTTTTGGGCCCCTGGAAGCATGAAAATCACTTTAAACATGCTAATTTTAGCTCTAACACTGATGATCCACCTACAAATGTGAACTGACGTTCAAAAATAAAACATTTGAAAACGGACCATTTTCCACATTTCTGAAGCATGACGTAATGGGGGGGTGTTATCTCTTTTGTCGAAAATCAGCCGTTTTTGCTCGAACATTAAATGCCTCCAAATGGTATTTAATTAACTTCCCGGGGTGAAGAAACCCTTTTTGAGAACTCAGAGTGAGTAAATTGGCCATTTTCATGCACTTTTAACCATTCCATAAATCTTGTGTTTTGGGCCCCTGGAAGCATGAAAATCACTTTAAACATGCTAATTTTAGCTCTAACACTGATGATCCACCTACAAATGTGAACTGACGTTCAAAAATAAAACATTTGAAAACGGACCATTTTCCACATTTCTGAAGCATGACGTAATGGGGGGGTGTTATCTCTTTTGTCGAAAATCAGCCATTTTTGCTCGAACATTAAATGCCTCCAAATGGTATTTAATTAACTTCCCGAGCCCCTGGAAGCATGAAAATCACTTTAAACATGCTAATTTTAGCTCTAACACTGATGATCCACCTACAAATGTGAACTGACGTTCAAAAATAAAACATTTGAAAACGGACCATTTTCCACATTTCTGAAGCATGACGTAATGGGGGGGTGTTATCTCTTTTGTCGAAAATCAGCCGTTTTTGCTCGAACATTAAATGCCTCCAAATGGTATTTAATTAACTTCCCGGGGTGAAGAAACCCTTTTTGAGAACTCAGAGTGAGTAAATTGGCCATTTTCATGCACTTTTAACCATTCCATAAATCTTGTGTTTTGGGCCCCAAGAAGCTTGAAAATTACTTTAAACATGCTAATTTTAGCTCTAACACTGATGATCCACCTACAAATGTGAACTGACGTTCAAAAATAAAACATTTGAAAACGGACCATTTTCCACATTTCTGAAGCATGACGTAATGGGGGGGTGTTATCTCTTTTGTCGAAAATCAGCCGTTTTTGCTCGAACATTAAATGCCTCCAAATGGTATTTAATTAACTTCCCGGGGTGAAGAAACCCTTTTTGAGAACTCAGAGTGAGTAAATTGGCCATTTTCATGCACTTTTAACCATTCCATAAATCTTGTGTTTTGGGCCCCTGGAAGCATGAAAATCACTTTAAACATGCTAATTTTAGCTCTAACACTGATGATCCACCTACAAATGTGAACTGACGTTCAAAAATAAAACATTTGAAAACGGACCATTTTCCACATTTCTGAAGCATGACGTAATGGGGGGGTGTTATCTCTTTTGTCGAAAATCAGCCGTTTTTGCTCGAACATTAAATGCCTCCAAATGGTATTTAATTAACTTCCCGGGGTGAAGAAACCCTTTTTGAGAACTCAGAGTGAGTAAATTGGCCATTTTCATGCACTTTTAACCATTCCATAAATCTTGTGTTTTGGGCCCCTGGAAGCATGAAAATCACTTTAAACATGCTAATTTTAGCTCTAACACTGATGATCCACCTACAAATGTGAACTGACGTTCAAAAATAAAACATTTGAAAACGGACCATTTTCCACATTTCTGAAGCATGACGTAATGGGGGGGTGTTATCTCTTTTGTCGAAAATCAGCCGTTTTTGCTCGAACATTAAATGCCTCCAAATGGTATTTAATTAACTTCCCGGGGTGAAGAAACCCTTTTTGAGAACTCAGAGTGAGTAAATTGGCCATTTTCATGCACTTTTAACCATTCCATAAATCTTGTGTTTTGGGCCCCTGGAAGCATGAAAATCACGTTAAACATGCTAATTTTAGCTCTAACACTGATGATCCACCTACAAATGTGAACTGACGTTCAAAAATAAAACATTTGAAAACGGACCATTTTCCACATTTCTGAAGCATGACGTAATGGGGGGGTGTTATCTCTTTTGTCGAAAATCAGCCGTTTTTGCTCGAACATTAAATGCCTCCAAATGGTATTTAATTAACTTCCCGAGCCCCTGGAAGCATGAAAATCACTTTAAACATGCTAATTTTAGCTCTAACACTGATGATCCACCTACAAATGTGAACTGACGTTCAAAAATAAAACATTTGAAAACGGACCATTTTCCACATTTCTGAAGCATGACGTAATGGGGGGGTGTTATCTCTTTTGTCGAAAATCAGCCGTTTTTGCTCGAACATTAAATGCCTCCAAATGGTATTTAATTAACTTCCCGAGCCCCTGGAAGCATGAAAATCACTTTAAACATGCCAATTTTAGCTCTAACACTGATGATCCACCTACAAATGTGAACTGACGTTCAAAAATAAAACATTTGAAAACGGACCATTTTCCACATTTCTGAAGCATGACGTAATGGGGGGGTGTTATCTCTTTTGTCGAAAATCAGCCGTTTTTGCTCGAACATTAAATGCCTCCAAATGGTATTTAATTAACTTCCCGAGCCCCTGGAAGCATGAAAATCACTTTAAACATGCTAATTTTAGCTCTAACACTGATGATCCACCTACAAATGTGAACTGACGTTCAAAAATAAAACATTTGAAAACGGACCATTTTCCACATTTCTGAAGCATGACGTAATGGGGGGGTGTTATCTCTTTTGTCGAAAATCAGCCGTTTTTGCTCGAACATTAAATGCCTCCAAATGGTATTTAATTAACTTCCCGGGGTGAAGAAACCCTTTTTGAGAACTCAGAGTGAGTAAATTGGCCATTTTCATGCACTTTTAACCATTCCATAAATCTTGTGTTTTGGGCCCCTGGAAGCATGAAAATCACTTTAAACATGCTAATTTTAGCTCTAACACTGATGATCCACCTACAAATGTGAACTGACGTTCAAAAATAAAACATTTGAAAACGGACCATTTTCCACATTTCTGAAGCATGACGTAATGGGGGGGTGTTATCTCTTTTGTCGAAAATCAGCCGTTTTTGCTCGAACATTAAATGCCTCCAAATGGTATTTAATTAACTTCCCGGGGTGAAGAAACCCTTTTTGAGAACTCAGAGTGAGTAAATTGGCCATTTTCATGCACTTTTAACCATTCCATAAATCTTGTGTTTTGGGCCCCTGGAAGCATGAAAATCACTTTAAACATGCTAATTTTAGCTCTAACACTGATGATCCACCTACAAATGTGAACTGACGTTCAAAAATAAAACATTTGAAAACGGACCATTTTCCACATTTCTGAAGCATGACGTAATGGGGGGGTGTTATCTCTTTTGTCGAAAATCAGCCGTTTTTGCTCGAACATTAAATGCCTCCAAATGGTATTTAATTAACTTCCCGGGGTGAAGAAACCCTTTTTGAGAACTCAGAGTGAGTAAATTGGCCATTTTCATGCACTTTTAACCATTCCATAAATCTTGTGTTTTGGGCCCCTGGAAGCATGAAAATCACTTTAAACATGCTAATTTTAGCTCTAACACTGATGATCCACCTACAAATGTGAACTGACGTTCAAAAATAAAACATTTGAAAACGGACCATTTTCCACATTTCTGAAGCATGACGTAATGGGGGGGTGTTATCTCTTTTGTCGAAAATCAGCCATTTTTGCTCGAACATTAAATGCCTCCAAATGGTATTTAATTAACTTCCCGAGCCCCTGGAAGCATGAAAATCACTTTAAACATGCTAATTTTAGCTCTAACACTGATGATCCACCTACAAATGTGAACTGACGTTCAAAAATAAAACATTTGAAAACGGACCATTTTCCACATTTCTGAAGCATGACGTAATGGGGGGGTGTTATCTCTTTTGTCGAAAATCAGCCGTTTTTGCTCGAACATTAAATGCCTCCAAATGGTATTTAATTAACTTCCCGGGGTGAAGAAACCCTTTTTGAGAACTCAGAGTGAGTAAATTGGCCATTTTCATGCACTTTTAACCATTCCATAAATCTTGTGTTTTGGGCCCCAAGAAGCTTGAAAATTACTTTAAACATGCTAATTTTAGCTCTAACACTGATGATCCACCTACAAATGTGAACTGACGTTCAAAAATAAAACATTTGAAAACGGACCATTTTCCACATTTCTGAAGCATGACGTAATGGGGGGGTGTTATCTCTTTTGTCGAAAATCAGCCGTTTTTGCTCGAACATTAAATGCCTCCAAATGGTATTTAATTAACTTCCCGGGGTGAAGAAACCCTTTTTGAGAACTCAGAGTGAGTAAATTGGCCATTTTCATGCACTTTTAACCATTCCATAAATCTTGTGTTTTGGGCCCCTGGAAGCATGAAAATCACTTTAAACATGCTAATTTTAGCTCTAACACTGATGATCCACCTACAAATGTGAACTGACGTTCAAAAATAAAACATTTGAAAACGGACCATTTTCCACATTTCTGAAGCATGACGTAATGGGGGGGTGTTATCTCTTTTGTCGAAAATCAGCCGTTTTTGCTCGAACATTAAATGCCTCCAAATGGTATTTAATTAACTTCCCGGGGTGAAGAAACCCTTTTTGAGAACTCAGAGTGAGTAAATTGGCCATTTTCATGCACTTTTAACCATTCCATAAATCTTGTGTTTTGGGCCCCTGGAAGCATGAAAATCACTTTAAACATGCTAATTTTAGCTCTAACACTGATGATCCACCTACAAATGTGAACTGACGTTCAAAAATAAAACATTTGAAAACGGACCATTTTCCACATTTCTGAAGCATGACGTAATGGGGGGGTGTTATCTCTTTTGTCGAAAATCAGCCGTTTTTGCTCGAACATTAAATGCCTCCAAATGGTATTTAATTAACTTCCCGGGGTGAAGAAACCCTTTTTGAGAACTCAGAGTGAGTAAATTGGCCATTTTCATGCACTTTTAACCATTCCATAAATCTTGTGTTTTGGGCCCCTGGAAGCATGAAAATCACGTTAAACATGCTAATTTTAGCTCTAACACTGATGATCCACCTACAAATGTGAACTGACGTTCAAAAATAAAACATTTGAAAACGGACCATTTTCCACATTTCTGAAGCATGACGTAATGGGGGGGTGTTATCTCTTTTGTCGAAAATCAGCCGTTTTTGCTCGAACATTAAATGCCTCCAAATGGTATTTAATTAACTTCCCGAGCCCCTGGAAGCATGAAAATCACTTTAAACATGCTAATTTTAGCTCTAACACTGATGATCCACCTACAAATGTGAACTGACGTTCAAAAATAAAACATTTGAAAACGGACCATTTTCCACATTTCTGAAGCATGACGTAATGGGGGGGTGTTATCTCTTTTGTCGAAAATCAGCCGTTTTTGCTCGAACATTAAATGCCTCCAAATGGTATTTAATTAACTTCCCGGGGTGAAGAAACCCTTTTTGAGAACTCAGAGTGAGTAAATTGGCCATTTTCATGCACTTTTAACCATTCCATAAATCTTGTGTTTTGGGCCCCAAGAAGCTTGAAAATTACTTTAAACATGCTAATTTTAGCTCTAACACTGATGATCCACCTACAAATGTGAACTGACGTTCAAAAATAAAACATTTGAAAACGGACCATTTTCCACATTTCTGAAGCATGACGTAATGGGGGGGTGTTATCTCTTTTGTCGAAAATCAGCCGTTTTTGCTCGAACATTAAATGCCTCCAAATGGTATTTAATTAACTTCCCGAGCCCCTGGAAGCATGAAAATCACTTTAAACATGCTAATTTTAGCTCTAACACTGATGATCCACCTACAAATGTGAACTGACGTTCAAAAATAAAACATTTGAAAACGGACCATTTTCCACATTTCTGAAGCATGACGTAATGGGGGGGTGTTATCTCTTTTGTCGAAAATCAGCCGTTTTTGCTCTAACATTAAATGCCTCCAAATGGTATTTAATTAACTTCCCGAGCCCCTGGAAGCATGAAAATCACTTTAAACATGCTAATTTTAGCTTTAACACTGATGATCCACCTACAAATGTGAACTGACGTTCAAAAATAAAACATTTGAAAACGGACCATTTTCCACATTTCTGAAGCATGACGTAATGGGGGGGCGTTATCTCTTTTGTCGAAAATCAGCCGTTTTTGCTCTAACATTAAATGCCTCCAAATGGTATTTAATTAACTTCCCGAGCCCCTGGAAGCATGAAAATCACTTTAAACATGCTAATTTTAGCTCTAACACTGATGATCCACCTACAAATGTGAACTGACGTTCAAAAATAAAACATTTGAAAACGGACCATTTTCCACATTTCTGAAGCATGACGTAATGGGGGGGTGTTATCTCTTTTGTCGAAAATCAGCCGTTTTTGCTCGAACATTAAATGCCTCCAAATGGTATTTAATTAACTTCCCGGGGTGAAGAAACCCTTTTTGAGAACTCAGAGTGAGTAAATTGGCCATTTTCATGCACTTTTAACCATTCCATAAATCTTGTGTTTTGGGCCCCTGGAAGCATGAAAATCACTTTAAACATGCTAATTTTAGCTCTAACACTGATGATCCACCTACAAATGTGAACTGACGTTCAAAAATAAAACATTTGAAAACGGACCATTTTCCACATTTCTGAAGCATGACGTAATGGGGGGGTGTTATCTCTTTTGTCGAAAATCAGCCGTTTTTGCTCTAACATTAAATGCCTCCAAATGGTATTTAATTAACTTCCCGAGCCCCTGGAAGCATGAAAATCACTTTAAACATGCTAATTTTAGCTCTAACACTGATGATCCACCTACAAATGTGAACTGACGTTCAAAAATAAAACATTTGAAAACGGACCATTTTCCACATTTCTGAAGCATGACGTAATGGGGGGGTGTTATCTCTTTTGTCGAAAATCAGCCGTTTTTGCTCGAACATTAAATGCCTCCAAATGGTATTTAGTTAACTTCCCGAGCCCCTGGAAGCATGAAAATCACTTTAAACATGCTAATTTTAGCTCTAACACTGATGATCCACCTACAAATGTGAACTGACGTTCAAAAATAAAACATTTGAAAACGGACCATTTTCCACATTTCTGAAGCATGACGTAATGGGGGGGTGTTATCTCTTTTGTCGAAAATCAGCCGTTTTTGCTCTAACATTAAATGCCTCCAAATGGTATTTAATTAACTTCCCGAGCCCCTGGAAGCATGAAAATCACTTTAAACATGCTAATTTTAGCTCTAACACTGATGATCCACCTACAAATGTGAACTGACGTTCAAAAATAAAACATTTGAAAACGGACCATTTTCCACATTTCTGAAGCATGACGTAATGGGGGGGTGTTATCTCTTTTGTCGAAAATCAGCCGTTTTTGCTCGAACATTAAATGCCTCCAAATGGTATTTAATTAACTTCCCGAGCCCCTGGAAGCATGAAAATCACTTTAAACATGCTAATTTTAGCTCTAACACTGATGATCCACCTACAAATGTGAACTGACGTTCAAAAATAAAACATTTGAAAACGGACCATTTTCCACATTTCTGAAGCATGACGTAATGGGGGGGTGTTATCTCTTTTGTCGAAAATCAGCCGTTTTTGCTCGAACATTAAATGCCTCCAAATGGTATTTAATTAACTTCCCGGGGTGAAGAAACCCTTTTTGAGAACTCAGAGTGAGTAAATTGGCCATTTTCATGCACTTTTAACCATTCCATAAATCTTGTGTTTTGGGCCCCAAGAAGCTTGAAAATCACTTTAAACATGCTAATTTTAGCTCTAACACTGATGATCCACCTACAAATGTGAACTGACGTTCAAAAATAAAACATTTGAAAACGGACCATTTTCCACATTTCTGAAGCATGACGTAATGGGGGGGTGTTATCTCTTTTGTCGAAAATCAGCCGTTTTTGCTCGAACATTAAATGCCTCCAAATGGTATTTAATTAACTTCCCGAGCCCCTGGAAGCATGAAAATCACTTTAAACATGCTAATTTTAGCTCTAACACTGATGATCCACCTACAAATGTGAACTGACGTTCAAAAATAAAACATTTGAAAACGGACCATTTTCCACATTTCTGAAGCATGACGTAATGGGGGGGTGTTATCTCTTTTGTCGAAAATCAGCCGTTTTTGCTCTAACATTAAATGCCTCCAAATGGTAT